>NW_005842044.1:1124251-1127114 GCF_000455745.1 Alligator sinensis
GCGGGGCTGCCGCGCCGTCGGGGCCGCCCTGCGCGGAGCCGCCCCGGCATCTCTTGGCCGGCTCCATCCCTGCCTCCTGGGCGCCGGGGGCTTTGGGCTTCCTCTTCCTGCGCCGGTAGTTGCCGTTCTCAAACATATCCAGGCACTTGGGGTCCAGGGTCCAGTAGCTGCCCTTGCCCGGACGGCTCTTCTCCCGGGGCACCTTGATGAAGCAGTCGTTGAGCGAGAGGTTGTGGCGGATGCTGTTCTGCCAGCCCTGCTTGTTGTCGTGGTAGAAAGGGAAGCGCTCCATGATGAACTGGTAAATCCCATTGAGGGTCACCTTCTGGTCCGGAGCCTCCTTGATGGCCATGGCGATGAGGGCGATGTAGCTGTAAGGAGGCTTCTGGGGGGGCTCCTGCCTGGGCATCCCCCCCGACGAGGCGAAGCCGAGAGCCGCAGGCAAGCCAGCCCTCTCCGCCCCGTACAGATACACCATGGAAGAAGAGCTCAAGCCGGGCAGGGGGCTGCTGTAGAGGTGGCTCATGCTGGACGTGGCCGGATCTGCCTCCCAAAGCAGGGACAGGGCAAGGGACAAACCTCCCAGGAGTCCACCAGGGAGCTCTCTGGGATCCCAAGCCTGCTTGAGTCCGCTTCTCCCCCTCTCCCAGCTTCATAGCTCGCTCTCTCTCTCTCTTTTTTTTTTTTTAAAGTTAAATAATTGTTGTAAGTTTGCTATTATATGTTGACTTAGCGCTGGAAAATAAATTGTCTCCGATAAACAGTCGTTTGTGCTCTCAGCCCACCCACAGTAATTAAAATTTCATTGCTACACCACTCCTGAGCTCGCTCCACGTGTCTCGCGGGGACCAGCCAATGGGTCTCCGGATCCTTCCTTCATTTGTTTAGAGAATTAGGCTGTTGATAAGTCTGCCCACCCACGTCGAATCAAGCTGTGTTTATTTGGAAAAATTTCCGGGCACCCAATATATAAACGCACGGATCTGATGTTTGAAATATCACGTCCACCCTTTGACGCTGCAAGCACACACAGGCAGCCCAGGCAGGATGTTCGCTGCTGGAGCCCGGGGAGGCGAAGGGCACGGAGGGCTGGAGTCAAATTGGGGGGTGGTGGTAAAAAAAATTAAAAAAAAGATCAATGATGGGGGTGGAAGGAAGCACTGCAATGTGGCAGATGGGGTGGGAGGTGCCACCCCACTGATGCATTGAGGAGGGGTCCTCTGTGCTGGCGTGAATGAGCCTGGCAGGGGTTGATTTGCTGCGGGCGCATTTTGAGCGTGCACAGTGCTTCGTGCCTGGAAAAGGCGGAGGGGAAATGTGTGCGCCTCTTCTTTGCACTCTGCCCAGGTGAGCTGCGGGATTCAGGGGGATGCTCCTGCCTCCCAGCAGCGCAGCGGGCAAGACCCCCAGTGCCCGCCTGGCTGCACGGCAGGAGCTGCGGCAAAGGGGAAGGGAGCAGTATGATCCTTTCGGGGTCCCCCTGGGCCCGCGGGGAGCGCCTTTACTGGGGAGCCTGGACAGAGGGTTAGCATTTGTGAATGCAGGCCTGTTGCTTTATATTATGTACTTTCCTGTTTATAACAAGGAGGGGGATTATAACAACTTTACAAGTGCGCGCAGCTGGCCCCTGCTTACATTAGGCATTTGGGATGCCCAGTTTTTTTCCCCTTCGCACACACGCTCTGGGAGGTTTTTTGTTGGTTTTGTTTTTTTTTTTTTTTTAACGTTATTGGCTGATGCAAGGGCTGCCCTGGAGGGGTCCGCATGACCCGGTGCAGGAGGAGGTGTCGGCTGGTCCTTGATCCCCCGCTCCAAGCATCCAGATCCTGGCAAGCCACGCTTGGGGGTGCCCGGGGCAAGGCCTGGCCGGTGGAAACGGGGTGCACTGGCAGCTCCCAGGCTCTGGATCTGCGCTGGAGGGTCGCCTGCCTCCCCCCCTGGGATGGGGGAAAGCAGGCAGGTCGCAGCCAGATCCCTATGCCACTAGAAAAGGTGTGAATGCAGGATCGGAGCATTTCGGTAGCTGCTGGAAGGGAAATGCCCTAGGATATGGGGGGGGAGGGCTTGGTCCTGTGCCTCTCACCCTGGGAAAGCCCCCGAGGACCCGGGGGGAGGTTGCCCCGAGTCCGCAGGGAAAGCTGCCGCCCTGGAGCATCCTCGGAGGGATGTGGCTTTGCAGAGCCAGGCTGGGAGGGTGGCCGCCCCCTCCGCCTCCGCCCACAGGTTGCCCCCGCCCCCGGCTGGGAGTGCCGCATTTGCAAGCCAGGCCGGCGAGGGAGGAGCTGGGAAGCTCTGGAGCAAGCAAAGCCTCTTGCTGGGGGGCTGGCAAAGCCCTTGGAAAGTGACTTCAGTGTGTGCGTGTGTGAAGCAGGCCGGGGGAAGTCGCTTCCCTCCCCCACCCCCAGTTCCTGGGTGGAAATTTGAGGGGCGGGACCCGCAGGGAACAGCATCCCCTCCCCAGGAAGGGAGCCAGCCCCCCTGTCCCGAGGCAAAAGGCACAGCCGCGTGTCCGCACCTGAGCCCGGTGCCAGCCCCAGCAATGCAGGCGGGCGGGGCTGCAGGGGAAGGGGAGGGTGCTTTTGGAAATCAGGTCTCATCAGCATCTCTTCGTCAAACATTATTTCACATAAAACTTCCTTGTAAAGGGGGATCTGCGCAGCATTGCTCGGCTCCAGCTGCTTTCACTCAGCTGACACCTTATGGACATCTGCAAGGGGGGGGCGGGGGTTGGACGGGAGATCGGCCCTTCCCGGAGCTCTATGCACAGATCTCGATCCACGCCGAAGCTTGACTTAAATCCTCCCAGTTTTCCCTGGGGAAAGCCGGAGCACGGGTCATTCAAACACCAAATCCCAGCAGCACT
>NW_005842044.1:1127124-1132401 GCF_000455745.1 Alligator sinensis
CCCCCCCCCAAAAAAAAAAATTTCTTGCCTTACTTTGGTAAATACAAATAGGAATCCCCGGGGGGGAGAAGGCAGACCCCAGCCCCGGCCGCCAGCTGCCCAGCTGGCCCTGCCTGAGCAGCTCCCTCGCCCCCTTCTCTGGTTCTTGACCCAAGACATTCCTGCAGCTCGTTACATTATCTGGGTGGGAGCTGCCTCCTAAGTGTCTGTAACTCGAGACTTTCTAATGACTTGGAAATGACCACAGGCAGAGCCCGGGAGGGAGGGCTGGGGCGAGAGCTACATGCTATATTTCTATAATATACATTATATATATATATATATATAATGTATATATTAGATGATATACTATAATATAATGATGATATATATAATATAATGTATATATTAGATGATATTATATGATATACTGTATCCCAAAACGACGTCTATATGCACTGATTCATATAGGTAAAATATGAATTTATATATGAACATATATGGATCGTGTGTGTGTGTAAATAGATATATTATGGATCACATAAATCTATAGATCGTGTGTGTGTATGTATGTATATATAATATGGATCACATATCTATGGATCGTATCTCTTTTGCTCACACACGCGTGTGTGTATATAGATCACATATAAAATAAGTGTGTGTATATGGATCACATATATGTATATATTGATCACGTGTGTGTATATAGCTATGTGCTCTACTTTATAATATCGTGTGTCTATATATATATTTATATATAACATATATGTATTGTAAAATAAAGCATAGCACAGCTTACACACACATGCATGAACATGTGCAGTTGGGATATAGGCGTCGTTTGGGGATCTCTAAGGGATGGAGGGGATATCTCCTGGCTCCCCGGGGCTCGGGTCCCTGCAAGGGGGCGGCTCGGGGGCTGGCTGCCCACCAGGCGAGGGAGAAGGAAATGAGGAGGGAAGATGCGCTTAGAGAAGCGGCTCGTGCTCCCTCGAGGTGATGGCAAGCTGGGGGCACAGAGGCCTGACGCGATGTGAAACACCGGGCTGTGACCACAACGGGTGTCTAAAGATGCAGGGGTCTAAAAACAAAGCGCCTCCCGCCAAAAAAATCCACCTGGAGGCTTCCCAAGCCAAGTGCCCGGGATCAGGGTCTAGTGCTCAGCACCCAAGCTGGCCGGGTCCCGTTACCATAGGCCTGGACGGCTGGCTAAGGGATCGTCGCCCACTCTGTGCCACCCTCACCCCTCCTGCAAAGGGGCTTTTCGTGCTGCCAGGGCAGGTGCAAGGCTCGCCTTCAAGAGCCCCTTTCCCCTCATCCCCACGGCATTGCCTCCCCCAGCCTCAGCCGCATTGCCTCTCCACAGCCTAAAAAGCAAAACACAGCGAGGTGTGGGGAGAAGCTGCCAGCCCTCCCGTCCTGCTGCGGCTGGCAGCGAGGATGCTCAGAGGGGAGCCAGGGGGTCCGGATCTGCCCGGGGTGTCCCCAGGTGGGTTTGGATTTCCCAGGCAAAGCCCTCGCCCGTCGGCTGCATTGGCAGGAAACCCAGAGGCGGAGCCCAGCTGATTTTGGACAAGGGATTTTTCTCCCCCTTGGTTTGTGTGACTAATCCCCGAGCCGCAGCTGGGGCCAGGGCAGGCGGGATGCGCAGCCCCGGGGATCCGACCCACGAAAGGCCCCGATCCTGCAAGGGACTGGCTCTGCCCCTTTCCGAGCCTGCCCCGAGCAGGTGACGTGGCTGCATAAAGGAAAGGGGAGGGGTATTTGAGAGGAGCGGGGGGGCTGGCAAAATCCTGGAAACCTCAATTTAAAATCCCTGGCACTCGACCCCGTTGCCCCCGGGGTACCAGCAACCAAAATCGCACGGATTTCATTGCGGCAGGAGCACGCCCTTGTCTCCTGCCCCCGGGCATCGACTGGCGAGTCAAACACCCCCTAAAACTCACCATGTCCCATGTCCTGGAGGGAGGAGGGACGTGTGTGCAAGAATCCGGATTAAGGGACCGGCCAGTTTAAAGCGTTTAACCGGTGCTAGTTTTACCACGGCCCTGCGGATTGCCTGCCTGGTGTCTGAGCCACCTGTCTTGAGCAGCAAAGGACAAGAGCAACCTCCCACCCCCTTTCCAATCCAAAAATCATCTCCCTCCTTCACTTTTCACTCAAATCTGGACTAAACGGCGCTTTGCAGCAAACATTACCGGGAAGAGCAGCCCACAACATGGGAAGCTGGGGAAGGGGACGGGGGACCAGCTTTTCCGAGAAGCTCTTGTTCTCTTTCAATCGTGTGTCTGCAGATGCAAAGACTAGCTTCTCTACGTGACTGCAATCTACGCTGGGATCTTTCCTGGCCCTAACAACAAAAAAAGAAATCTGGAAGAAACAGGGAAGCCTGTTGTGTGCTCGAGGATTGGCAAAAGGCAGCGGTTCAAAAATAAATAAGGCTTGCAAAGGGAGGCGGGGAAGAAAAGGGGATCGTTGGGAGGGGAAAGTCGGACAGAGACAGTTGCATCCTTCGCACCCAAACCCTCTGTGCTGGAGGCCTGGGCTTCACCCTCCTTCCCAGGGACGTTGTTCAGCCCAGTAACGCGCCTCTTGACCTAAATCTTCCCTTGGCAAATGGCACAGGCAGCCGTCTTTGTTGTTTTATTAGCATCCTTCCAGCTCTCTCAGTGCAAATGCACACAGCCCTTCTGGGGTTGCGCGCGCCAGGGAGTGCAACATGAGCGCGCAAAAACCAGCGTTTCCAGCTCTCTTGGATTGCAAGCTTTATCCTGGGCCCCGACCGCTGCTACCATCTCCTAGGGAATTCAAGGTTTATTCTCCCCTCCCTTAGCGATGTTCAGAGCCAGAGCCTTGCGGCAGGGCTGGTGGGGAGGGAAAACGCTGGGAGCCGACGGATTCTTGCCTTACGCTAACGCCACTTTGCCCCGCACCAGATGCAGGAGCGGCATCCCCAGCCCACGACTCGAAATCAGGGATGAGCGATTAACGTGCTGGATTGTAATCAGCATCGTGGTCCTTTGGGGATGCGCTTTCCTTGATGATCTAGCCCAGTCCGGGAAATCCTGACCGCGCCTGCAAAGCAGCTCGAGGCTCGGACAGAGGAGGGAGCAGCTGGGCATGGGGCAAGGGAGCGTGGCCCACAGGCAGGCTCCGTGTCCTGCTCTCCCACCGCGGTGTCCTCTGTCCCCTTGGAACTGTCCAGCAAAACAGAGCGAGTGCTGCCCGGCCGAGAGCCCCCGGCTGGGGCTGGAAGCTGCTGCGGGGGGGCATTAGCACAAAGCGGCTGGGATGCGACATTCTACCCAGACAAGCCTGGGACTAGTGCAGAACGGAGGCAGCCGCTTGAAACTGGGGGCTGCTGCCTGCTGTCCACCCCGCTCCACACTGGCTCTAAAAACCAACAGCTACCAACGCTGCCCAGCATCCAAGCAAGAGCAGGAGGTGCCATCACCTGTGCCCTGCACCCGTGAGATGGTGCATAGGGGAAAGGACACAAGCCACTGGCTCCAGCAAGGAACCCGAGCTGGAAAAGGGGCATTTTGACCTGCTAGGGCTATGCTTTGCTTTCTCTCACACACACACACGCACAATGGCACCCCGCAACCCATCAGCCCCGCACCTTGAGTGAGCTCCGAGCTCCAGCACCTGATTCCCAGCTAGCGGCTTCTCAGATGAAAAGGGGTTGGGGGGGAGGGGGGATCTATTAGCAAAAAATCTGCACAAGACCAACGAGGGGGGAAAAAAATTAGATCTCACGGTATCTGATCCCTCCTCCCCCCCTCCCTTTTCTCTTTAAAAGTCTCCTTGGGCTTGTTATTAAGAGCCAAGACTGACTAAAGAGGCTGGCAACATGGCCGAAAAGTTTATGAGCGTGTTGTTTAAAACGCAACTCCTGGCCTGTTCCCCCCCCTCGGCCATCAAGAGCATCAGTGTCTTCGGCCGGAATAAAGCCAGATGAAAAACAATTGGGGTAATATGCCCACGACTAATAATATCATTTCCAGCCATCCCTCTGGTTACCCTTTCACCCCAACAGATTCAGGGTGGGAGACAGCAGGATTTGTCCTTTCAGGAGCGATGCATTATATTCTCCTCTTCACCGGGGCAATAATAATAATAATAATAATAATAATAATAATAATAATAATAATAATAATAATAATAAAGCACCGCACGCTTCTTGGCAATCTGTACCAGCAAATACAATTGCGGGGGGGACTAATCTAATACTACACAAACTTACTGCAAGCAAAAAAAAAAAACCCAAACAAGCCCATGGTGAAAACGCTCGGAAAAAATAGGCCATTTTAAAAATCCTGAATGCTGCTTCATGCCTTGGCAACATGCAAAAAAGAGTGCGATCGCCTTTTTGTATAACTCCAGCCCGTTTGCCTGCTGCGCCTTATAAGAGATGGCTAAGCCCTGTGAAGAAGGGGAAGGCGGTAGCTTTCAGAGGTCATTTAGGCATTCAGAATAAGAGCTGGGGCTGGAGCTAGGGAAGCAGAAGGCGAATACAGCGCAGCGGAGAGGGGAGTTGATGAGAGAAACGATTACAAAGAGACAAGGCGGCAAAAGCACCCTGCTGTGAATATAGAGGAGTCCCTAATGAGAGCAGAATCAAAGGGGAACGCGTATTGCCACGTACAGACGTGCTCTCAGCAGCATTTTTGTTCCGTTTTAGGTATAAACTGTGGCTGCCTGGCAAAACTCAAAGCCCATCATCGGGCCTGCACCTCGGCTGCTGAAAAGAGCCGGCGAGAAAGGGAGTAAAAGAAGTGTCTTAATCAGGACTCGCCCGGATCCCAATGACTGTTTTCATTCCCAGAACCTGGAGCCTGGAAAAAAAAATCTCCCTCGAGCTTCAAGCTGGCAAATCCTCTCGTCTTTGCCAAGCAGTCCCATGCCAGCAAGTGCCTTCAAACTATGTTCCCCTGTGCAGCTGCATTATTTTGTCGGCATTCAATTGTGACATGAACACATTAGGAATAATAATAATAATAATAATAATAATACCCGTTAAGTCTCTGGGGAATCTCCTTTGCTTAAAAGCCAACGTGTTTCATGTTTCTCTGCCCCAGGAAAGGAAGGGGGGAGGGTGCAAAAACACATACACACACACACATGCGCCAGACTTTGGAGCAGAAAAAACAACATGGATTTATTTTAAGGTAAGTACAATGAAGACCACATAAGACAAACAAACGTGAAGTCGAATAAAAACAAATAGTCCTTAGGAATGGTCGGGGCGGAATCTATTTTACAAAACATCACACGCCGTAAATAATAGGGGGG
>NW_005842044.1:1132432-1133294 GCF_000455745.1 Alligator sinensis
GGGGAAAGTATCAGATACTTCGTCTTCCCCGCTGCCCCCAAATCCACCGCCACCAACGACAAAAAAGTACGAATAAATTATCGCCTCGTTCGGTTAAAAAAAAATTGCTCTGCATGGAAAAGAAACTCTATGGCGTCATTGTCCAAAAGAAGAAAAAAAGAAGAAGAAGAAATGGCTTGTCATTGATGGTCAGTTAGGAAGGGACGGGCGACGTTAAAAAAAAAAATCCAGTGAACTCAACTTTAAATATTATATTAATGGCTCTGAACATCAGCCTGATTAGAAATCCACACACATTTGTTTTTACAGCACAATAAAGAGCACTTAAAAAATACCCAGGACATATATTTCTATATATATATATATATATATATATATATATATATATTTTTTTTTTTTTTTTAAAATAATCATATATATATACTTTAAAAGAAATCCCTTCTTTCTCTCTCTCTCTGTGTCTGTCTGTCTTTTTCTTTCCTTTTTTTAAAACCTTTTTTTTTTTTTCCTTTTTCAAGTAGAAGTGACTTGTCTGGCTTGGAAAGGAAGGATGGAGGAAGGGGGGCAGGTCTAGAGCTCTCTCGGGGGGCTCCCAGGTGCGCTGACATCTTCCCTTAGGCGGTCTCAGGACGGGGGGCCTTGGCAGCTCGAGGCTGCTCAGTACTTAGTGCAGTCATAGGAATAGGGGGTGGAGTGGCGGTATATGGAGGGCGCCGATCTATAGGGGATCTGACAGCTCGTGTTGCCGCTCACCTGGTGCTCGCCGAGGCCGGAGCTCTCCAGGCCGAGCCGGTGGGAGTTGAACATGTCCCGCACGTTGGGGAAAGTCTGCTGCTGGGCGCCGAAGGCGTGGCCGGGCAGG
>NW_005842044.1:1133831-1134599 GCF_000455745.1 Alligator sinensis
GCCGCGCTCTTGATGACCACCTTCTTCTCGGAGGAGGACGAGGAGGACGAGGACGAGGACGAGGACGGCTCCTTGGGCAGCTCCTTGGGCTGCTCCTTCAGCAGCCTCTCCCGCACCTCCTCCTTCTCCTTAGCCACGTCTTTCTTCTTGAAGCGCCTACGGCGGCGCAAAAAAGACCCGTTCTCGAACATGTTGTAGGAGTCCGGGTCCAGCGTCCAGTAGCTGCCCTTGCCGGGCTTCTTGTCGTCGCGGGGCACCTTCACGAAGCACTCGTTGAGCGACAAGTTGTGCCGGATGGAGTTCTGCCAGCCCTGCTTGTTCTCCCGGTAGAAAGGGAAGCGCTCCATGATGAACTGGTAAATCCCATTGAGGGTGATCTTCTTGTCCGGCGCGTTTTGGATGGCCATGGTGATGAGCGCGATGTAGCTGTAGGGTGGCTTTACCAGGTCCTTGGGGGCCGCGGGCTGGTGGTGGTGGTAGGGCCCGTAGGAGCGCCCCATGCCCGCGGCGTAGGGCTCGGCGTGGCCCGAGTAGACGCCCATGGGGCTGGCCATGCTGCTGTAAGTCCCCGCGCTCCGGTAGTAGTTCGGCTCGCTCAAGTAGGGCACCACTCCCAGCGCGTTGGGGTCGGAGACGGAGTAGCGAGCCTGCATCCTGGACGGAGCCCCCCTCCCCCGAGATCGCAGCCAGGAGGAGCAAAGGGGTGGAGGGACCTACCCTCTGCGGAGGCTGGCGACCAGGCTCTCTCCGTTCAGCAGCCGTCAAGCA
>NW_005842044.1:1134664-1158942 GCF_000455745.1 Alligator sinensis
AAAAGGATAAAGAAGAAGCAAGGAAGGTTTCTTCTATCAACAAGGAGAGATCTTGCGAGCCTCTTGCAAACTCAGCATCAAAATAAACTCTCGGGTCGCGGCTGAGTCCGGATGGTGGGTGTAAGTGTGTGTGCGGCAGAGCCCCGCAACGCCAAACTCCCCTTAAAAGGGTTTGGGAAAGTTTCAAAACTTTTCTTGCTGAAGGCGAGTTTTTACTCTCCCCTGGCCACGCCTCCCGCCAGGACTCGGGACCAATGGGCGAGCGCTCCGAGGCTGCGTCAGCCAATCGCGGGGCAGGGAGAGAATGCGGAATAAGATCGCTGCTTGGAGCGAGATAACACGCAGGGAGCCATCGGGGTTGTATTTTTTTTCTTAATTTTTTTTTTCCTTAATCCGAAAAGGGTTTTGTTGGGTTTTTTCTTTTTTAAAGGTGTTGGATGCAAAGCAGCTGACTGCCGGCCGGATCGCAGCTGAGCTGGGCTTGCTTGCCCATGTTGTCCCGTTTCCTCCATTGCAAACGTGCCCCTGGTCCAACGGACCCGGGCTCCAGAGCAGATGCGGTGTCCACCCCGGCCTCCTGCCTCCATTCTCCCTCACCATCTCAGCCGGCAAAGACCAAGCCCGGGGCAGGGCTGTGCCTAGTTTAAATCCGCTTTGCTTTTGCACCGCACCGCACTTCTTTGCCCCGCGTCTCCCCTGGGTTCGTTTTGACTCCCCTAATGGGTACCAGGTGGCAAAGGGGGAGCCCTGAGAAGCAGAGGGTGGGTGGAGGGTGACGAGCACCCTCCCCGGTACACGTCCTGGGTGTCTCTCCCCACTCCAGGAGCCGGACATCTGATTTCTCCAGCATTTTCTTCGAGGATCGGGGCAATTAAAAAAAAGAATAAGTGTCGCTTTGATTTTATACACAACAATTAAAACAGCCAGAAGCAAAGGTGGAGACGGGATTTCTAGCCGTGTGACCCCCTGCCCCCCGGGTCTCTCTCCCTAATGATTTCATTAGAGGCAATCAGCTTCGGTTAATTAAGGACGCGAGCTGGAGGGGTGCGAGTGCAGGTATTTGTAAAAGCTAATGGGAGCGGGCCGGCGGCGGCTGGAAAAGGCGTTTGTCTGCCCAGCAAATACGAAAGGAGTTAGATTTATTCTCCGATTAAAGAAAAAAAAACCAACCCTTTCTTTGGATGTGGATTTTCAAAGGGTGATTTGAAATGCAAAATAACTGATACACTCGCTGCGGAAGCAATCGGCTCCAGTCTCCTTTTTCTTTTTGCTGCTGTCATTTCCAGGATCTGATTTTGCAAAAGCAGCGCAGTTCGGGGCTTTTCTTCGTGGGGAAATCGGGGCCGGTTGGGGCAGACCAAAGGCTTCATAAAAAGCAAAGGCGATCTCTTTCCTCCCTGCGATTTGCTAGCAAATGCTTGATCTGCTTGGTGCTATCAAACCCGGTTTGATACGGAGAAAGCACCTTGTGGCATCTCCCCTGATTTGTGGGCTGTTATCTCGGTGCCCCTGAGAGCTAGGGAGCATCGGGAAAGCGAGGGGGCAAAGTCTGGGAAAGGGGAACTCGTTCCGTATTACTTTAAAATAAAATGCAGCGTTGGTAAAAAAATAAAAATAAAAATACAAATGGCAATGATGGGACCTTGATTGGGAAATACAAGCTGGGCTCTGGCACTTCATTTTGATGAGGGAAAAAAATTAAAACATCCGTGCATGAGTGGGGGTCATTATAGGAAGCCAATGGCCGGGTGATTTATTTTTTGTTCTGCAAAAAGCACATGATTATAACAGAGTTGCCCTTAAATACAGCGACAGAGAAACGCGATGGGTTCAGCGTGGTTTTTAGATCGACCTCGCATGTCTCAGCGTTAGTGTTCAGTGCCACAGCGCTGTGGAGAAGACCTCATTGCCCCAAAGCAGACGATGAAACACGCAGAGGTGGTTTTTTTGCGTTGAAATCCTGGACAGTTTGAAACACACACCGAGATTTGCAAATGCAAAAGGCTGACCCCACCGATTTTATTTTAGACGCCTAGAGAGATCGTTTGCTAGAAGTTGCCTCTCAAGAAATCTTACCTCCCAGGAGTTCACCACTGGCCAAGCTTTGTCCAGGATGGCTGCCTAAAGAACAGCGAGCCGGAGCATTATGCTTGGGCATCTTGCATTTGGAAAACCTGTAGCGTCGAAAATCAAGGCAAGCTGAAAGAGCACGACTTTCGACTGCAGATAAAAATACCTCGAGCCCCAAACGAGAGAGAAAGAGAGAAGTCCTTTCAACTGAAGGAAAAATATTCCCTTTTCCTTGGAAGGGGCTGCTTCTTTCTCTCTTCCTCTGTAGGACTCTCGGGAGCAATATTTAGACAACTTACTTGATCAGCAGCTTCTTGCAAATCCAGGGGTATTGTATTTATCCTTTGTGGACAGTCTTTAAAAAAAAAGCTGGAAACTTTCCGCTACAATAAAGGTTGTTGTTGTTGTTATAATTATAATGATAATCGTTACTATTAGTGTCATTGTCATTATTGTCATCCTTGTTATTGTTATCGTTGTTATTGTTATTGCTGTTATTGTTACTATTATTGTTATTATTATCCTCGCTGTTCAAATTGCCTTGCAATCCTAGAGGATGATTTTTTTTTTTTTTTTAAAGGTAGAAACAACAAAAGACGTGCAAGTGGCCAGCCCCGCTACAAAGCTCGCTATGATGCGTGCTCTGCAGCAGATTTATGGCATTGTTTTGCTACTAAAATGCAACAAAGCCGGTTGCTCCCGCAGCCGAGTGCAGCGCTGCTCCACCAGCACCTGATCCCTTCGCTCACTTCGTGGGGTTTGGTGCCCTCCGGAGGATAACCAGGAGAATTGAAAGGTTGGGATTTTTTTTTTCCAGGGGAATCCTTGAATATGGGTGCTGACACCTCCCGGCTCTTCTCTGGAAGAGCAGTCAGGGGATCCAATAGTCTCTTCTGAGTGTTCATCCCGAAGTTTTGGTGCTGTATTAGGAGGTTTCTTTTGGACCCCTTCCCCTCCCCCTGGGGGTATTTGTTAGTGAGTGAATGGGAGGGAAGAGTTTCTCTAAAGAAGTCTGCTTTGCAATAGGCAATAGAAACCACGTCTCTTTTTTTTATTCCCTGGGACAGATCTTTGCAGTCTCCTTTGCCTGAGGAAGGGCGCGTGAGCCTGCAAGCTGGCAAATAAAGAACATCTTTTTGCATGTGTCTAGTTGGTTTAATAAAAAATATCGCCTCTACCACACTGACTGCTTTTACCTGTAGACCGACACGGCTACAACCTTTATCCCTGGGACAGATCCCGGCACTGACTCACATGCACCTGGATAATACTTAGCTTGGGGACTCTGCAGCAGCGACATCAGTACTGGTGCCACCAACCCGGGACCGTGAACACTGCATCTAACTCGAGGCCAATTGGTCACGTTCAACCCAGCCTGCCCTGAGGGACAGCCATCCTTTCGTTGTTTTCCAAGCAACACTATGCAACTGTCCTCAGTTTATTAGCAAATAAGTGTCGTTTGGCAGCAACCCCAAGCCAAGGTGGTTGCAGAAAGATGCTTCTTTTGCATCTTCGTTTGTCTCTGAACCACATTCTCGACCTGCTTTTGTTGTTATCCTGTCCAGTTCTCAGGGTAGCAGCAGTTCTTCAATCCCCTGTGCCACAGGTGAGATAGATAGATAGATAGATAGATTTCTTTTGCTGTTCTTAGACTTAGTAGGACCATTTTTGGGGGCAGACAAGAGCACTGGAGTACAGGAGTTCCTGTACAGGAGTACAGGACTTGGACTTCAAGATCTTATTCAGTCTGCCTCTTTTCCTTCCTCCTCCTCCTCAGATTATTAACACTGCTAAGCAGATTTGCACTTTTCTCCTTCTACATTCAATGCTGAAACCTGGATAATTATTACTCTTTATAATTGTTTTACTCTTAAAAATGTTTAGAACATTTAGAAAATGGGTTTGTTTTTTTAATTTTTATTAATTAAAAAGATGTTTAAATATTCTTTGCTTTAAATGTTCTGATATGTTTTAGTAAACTCAAACACTCTGGTAAAGCCTGCCATATAAGAGTATAAAATCGAATCATCCCACTTATTATCCTTGTTTTTAAAACAAAGCTGGTGCAACTGCTTTTGAAAGCAAAGAAAAACTTTCCATTGATTTCTGTAGAAATACCAGATCATGGAGTAGTCTTTTTGAGCAAATGGGATTTCTAACTTCTGGAATCAGATAATAGCTAAAGAGCGAAAAGATCTCACATATTAGGGAAGGTCCTAGTTTAAGAACTTGCCCCAAAGTAGTAAGAAGTCCAAGGGCTAGAACATCAGCTCTCCTAAGCAACTCTATCCATTGGTTTCTTGAGTTGTGATTTACCCCTCACTGCAGTAACTGAGCCTCTTAAATTTGAAGGCTTTGACCTCACACCGGCCCTGCAAAGTAGAAAAGTGCTAGTTTCCTCATTGCACAACTGGCCGCTCGAGGCTCCAGGAAGCTCAGGGACTTGCCTGAGAAGCATTCAGTGGAGCCTAAGTCCTATGTTACTGCTCTAACCAATGCACCATCCTCATTCTCTTAATATGTGTGGTCTCCAAAGGGAAGGTGAGACATGATCCAAGCTGTAGGCGCCCACATGAGGAATGTATGCCTATCACGAGGTATCTTTCCAGAGATTATGTGGCTACAGATTTTTTTATCTAAATGAAAGAGTGGTTGTAAAGCTGCTCTTCAAGGGGCCTTGTCCTAAACTCTTTACAAGGGACAAAAAATCATGGGGAATCTGGCCTGAGTAGGAAGAGAAGGTTCCCAACTTCAAGGCCCCAGGCCACATGGGTGGTCTGCTAATGTCTGGATTGAGTCCCTCTAACCTCAGCCACACTCAGCTTTAGTGTAAGGGGCTTCCTAAGTGTATCCCGTTGTAGGACCTGGGCTGTAGTTGCTCTTAGTGAAGTGAATGGAAACCTTATCAGGAACTTCAGTGAAAAGCCCAGGTTGACAGCGGTTGTGACTGTTTGAAAGTGTTTCACCGAATGCGTTCACTTAATCTATGTCCAAAAATCACCAGGTGAAGTACACAGGGGAAAGGTTCCAAGTGAACTCATTTCTTCTACTTGTATTTGTACAGATTTATCATGGGGAAAGGCTATGCAAAATCAACCGCAGCAGCAAGGAGAACATCCACGTCTCGCTGCCCAGCAATACATCTGTAACTCTTCAGGAAGGGAGCATCCTCATTTGTTCTGCTCTCTGGTTGGCACAGCAACAGTCAGCTCTGACTGCGATGTATATCAGGAGTATCCAAACCAAGCAGATTAGAAACCAAATGCATAGGACAGTCACTGCCCCAACTCCCTTTAACGTAAACCTAGGTTTCGTTGTTCCCATGACCTTTCTCTTCCACTCCATTAGACAACAGTCACATTCTTGAAACTGGCTTCACAGGGTAATTTTTTTTTTTAATACTTTAATTCCATACATAATAAATATATGCTGTTTAAAAAACATTAAATAGTCTATTAACTCTAAGTGAGGATATTGCTCTTCTGAGTATGAAACTCAGTGTCAGCTTTATAAATTACTCTATTTGTAACATGCTGGTTTTAAGGGGGAGAATAATTGCTCTGGGATTCATTTTTTAAATCTGTTTTTTTTTCCAGATACAGCACACAAGCAAAAGGCGGTGTTATTTCTATAACCTTTTCAGGCTATACTGGGCGCTCAGTTTTAAGCAGACAACACCCCCCCCCGCAATGATACCTGCTTTGAAATCAATGGTACAGAATGTCCCTTTGTACATGTAATCTGAGGAAGTGTATCACCGTTGTTCATGAATTTGGGCTATGCAACCATTTGTATTACGCCTTTTAAATCTGATCTAATCCCCAGCTGCGGATTGGCAAATTATAACATAGCACTTGCCCACCAAAGAAGACATTTCAAAAAAAGAAAATGGAGCCAAGAATATCACATCCAGAAAGTCTCCAGAGGATACTTAATTTAAATGAAACATTCCACTAAGAGTCCTTATTTGGAATATGGCAGAATTTAGTAACGACACTCTACAGCCTCGACACTTGGAAAAAAGTCTGTGATCTCCATCATCGTGCTAGTTTTGAGCATTGCACAGCCAGCCGCTAGACTCTGGTGACGCTTAGGAGCGGGAAGGGGTTTTAAATCATTGACTTCAACAACACTGAACCGAAATGAAAGATTTCAGGATCAGGCCCAGAAGTTGGTGCATTCATCAGACAAACCCAATACATGTTTCTCTTGCTTTATGCAGGTTCTGTAATACGAATTCGCTCTGATGCGACCCTTTTTTAAACCAAAAATTTATCTGCGAGGTCAATTCACTCTTATGGGATGGGTGCGGTGCATTGTGGGAGCGACGTGCACCAAAATATAGTCTTCCGTGTGGATCTGTGCTGCTCACTCCTTGTCCGTAACACGTGTTTTAGTCATTGCCACCACCATTAGGGTAACATTTGCCACCACCCTGTGCTTGCGTGTACGGTCCGCTGTTGGCGAGTCCCAAAATTGTCCTTAAAAGTGGCAGAAACGGGTCTGGGGGTCAGTACGGCCGAGGTCTTGGAAGGTACCCCTAGTTATTACATTGTAAAGTGGGTCCCTTTACGTGAATTCGAGTTACACGCCGTTTTCCATAGCATAAAGCTGCATACGCACTGGTGTGGAAACAAAAAATCAGGAGGAGCTGTGCATTGAGAGCAGCTGAGCTTTTACTTAATAAAGGATAAGGGACCTGGACCTGGAGCGTGACTATTTTCTGCCTTTATAAAGATCCTGGGCCGGTCCCGTTTGCACTTTGCACGCTCGCTACCCCTCCTTACACGCCGGGGGTTTCCAAGATGAGCAGCCTCGTGTTACGTCACACGAGTGTAGCAGAAAAATGACCTTTTGCTCCAAGAACTGAGCAGGGGGTGTCGGCTCTGCCGCAGATCCCTCCTTGGATGACCCCGGGTAGCACGTACGTAAACTCCCACAGGCCCCAAGCAAAATTTTTAGTATCCCCCCCACCCCTTTGCCAACGATAATGATAATAATCATCATTATTTTCACCATTTTTAGCAGGGAGTGGAAAGCAGAGCCGCAGATAGGACAGGGAGCACACAGCAGAGCAGCAGCTCGAGCCTCCTGCAGCCCTGGGGGAGGGCGGGGTCAGGCCTGGGCGGGATGCGATGATATATCAGGCGCCCTCTGCGCACGCGCGCGCGCTTCGCGAGGCCTTCTGTCCTTCCCAGGCCGCCGTAGCCGGTGGGGGCGGGGTGTTTATTGGGCTCCGCATGGAGGTCGCGGGGTGCTCGGGCGCCGGGCAGGCAGGTGGGAGGGCCGCGGATGGGTGCCTAGCAACGGGGCTGGTGGCGTTGAACGGGGGGCTGGGTGCTTAGCAACGCAGCGTTCTGAGGGGACGGGTTGCTTAGGAATAGGTGAGAGGGCTGGTTGCCTTAGCAACGGGGTATTGTGGAGGGGCTGGGTGCATAGCAACGGGGCGTTCTGAGGGGTTGGTTGCCCAGCAACGGGGCAGGCTGTTCAGGAACAGATGGGGGGGCTGGTTGCCTTAGCAGCGGGGTGTTGTGGGGGCTGGGTGCCTAGCAACTGGGTGTGCTGAGGGGTTGCTTGCCCAGCAATGGGGCGGGTTGCTTAGCAGCGGATGTTGGGGTGATTGCCTAGCAACAGGGCATGGCAGGGTGCGGGTCCTCACTGCTCCTCCCGCCCCTTGCGCAGGCCCCGCCTCCAAGCAGAGCATCCGGGAGAAGATCTGGGCTCACCTGGAGGCGAGCGGCCTGGCCGAGTTCCCACGGCCCGTGCATCACCGCATCCCCAACTTCAAGGTACCGCGCTGCTCCGGCGCTTGCCACGGGGGTGACAGCTGCCAGGCCGACGCCGGATGCGGGCGCAGCAAGGGGCGGCCGGAGACGCGCGAGAGCCACCCTGATCCCTCTCGCCTGTGTCGCGGGCGGCGGGCTCTTCTGCGTCGCTTCGTCGGGGAACGCGCGGCAAGAAGTCCGTGTCGTTATGCCCATTTCGCAGAGGGGGAGACTGAGGCACGGCTCACCTCCAGCCTGGCCCTGGACTCGCATCTCCGGGGGTGCCACCGTGCCCCCGCGGCTGTAGTCGGGCTGTGTATGTGATATGCAGGGGGAGCAATGATGGATGGTGGTAGCTGCCTCAAAAAAACTGCAGCCCTCATCACTAGGCAGGTGTGGGGTTGGGGAAGGATTTCATGTCAGCAGTGGCATTTAGTGCACTTACCAAATATTGCAGTATATTCACGCACTCGGGTCCGTCGCTTTGCGATCCACTTGACCTTTCATGTGCTTTGTGGATGAGCAATCGGCGCTATAGCTCTTTGCCTCTACCAGAGCTGCACAGCGGTCATCTTGACACCAAATGCCGAAAGCTCGATCATGCCTTTAGTTGCGGGAAACAAAGCAGGGGCTTCGGTTTCATCGCGTGCCGGACAGCGTGAGATCCCTGTATCCGTTCTGAAAAGTTGTGCTGTTGTCTCGTGAAAACAGGGCGCGTCTCACGCTGCAGCCAGGCTCCCAGATTTACCAGAATTCAAAATGGCCAGGACTGTTAAAATAAACCCCGATGCCCCCCAGAAGAATGCTCGATTTCTAACGCTGGAAGTAAGTGGAAGGGATTATTTTGTTTCTGTTGTTCTCTTCGTGCAGGGGTCTCACCAGGCTTGTCAGGCTATCAAAGAGCTTGAAATATTCGACAGAACACGTGAGATTAAAGTAGACCCCGACAAACCGTTAGAAGGAGTTCGACTAGCAGCACTGCAGGTAACCGAATCCTCTCTGCTGGAGCACTGTAGGACAACAGTGCTTGAACTGACCACGTCATCCGACATTTGTATTTTTCTGGCACCTTTGTATAAGAACCTTAAAAATGCTTGCCTCCCAGTGTCCAAGTGAGGAAGAGAAGTGGGTTTATTTTTTGGTATTTTTACAAATGAAGAACACAGCAAGTTGATCATGGTAACAAGAACAGAACTCAGGAGTTCAGACCTTCGGCTCCAACCACTAGATATATTCCCTCTTCTGCGTGTCAGGTAGCTAGCTGTAAGTCATCAGGATACAGTTCTTACTTTAGCTTTTTGTGCTTGTAATGATTTGAACTCAAGCAGTTCATGAAAGGTATTACTGATACAGTTGCTGGCCATTAGACAGGACAAGACTTGGTGACTCCGGAGGCGTTTCCCAGGACTTTAACCCCCTGTACATTAGAGAACACAGGAACAAAATGCTTGTCAAAAAGCTGCCGTATTATGAGTTCTGTCAAGGTATAAACTTGCAGTCCACCCGTTTTGCCCCAGAAGCCCACAAAATCTGATCTGAAGCTGCAATATAACTTTAAACACAATGTATTTTTTCAGTGTGTTATATTTTAAAATGCCTAATAGGATCAGCGTGTCACAGAAACTAGATTCCTCAGATCTCCTCTCCCCCGGCCCCCCCCCACAGTATCACTATAGAGGAAGATTTTTACATTTAAGTTGTTAAGCTGCTACATTTAAGTAAAAGACAATGAGACAAGCTTCCCAGATATTAATACTTATTGGAAAGAATTGATTTTCAAGTCTTGTACACACAAGAATAAATGTTTCTGTCTTTTTACCCAGAGAAGGTTCAGTCTTTGTGTGCTCAAACACATGAAAGTAAAGACAACTTTCTGGCATGTTTAAAGAGAAAAAACCCTTCAGCTGACTTGTAATTGAGCTAATGTTTATTATTTTCACAGGCAAGGAAAACTTTGTTGGTCCCAACACCACGTCTGAGGACAGGGCTGTTCAATCAGATTGTTCCACCTCTGGGAGCAACTAAAGAGATCCTGAGGAAATGTGCTACTTCACAGGTATCAAACATGGGAGAGACTGAACCAAGGGAGAGGAAGGTTGATCTTACATTTGCAGTACAGGACTGAGGGTAGGAAGAGCTAGGTTAAACCCTCAGCTCTGACATGCTGCCTTCCTGTATAGAAATGGATATACTTCTCCTTCATTTGTTTTGTTTCTTTTGCCTGTACATTTTTTCAGGGATGTTCTGTCTTTTGCCAGAGGCTGGTATAACAAAGCAGCACAAGGCCCCAGTCTCTAGACGCTGTCGTAGTGCCAAATAATAAGAGAGCCGGGTTCCAAAGGGTTCTTGTGGCTAAAGCATGGACTCTAATTACATGCATTACAGTGAGCAGCTTTTTGAGATGGCACGCTCCTAAAACTTAAGGGCCGTGTCCAGATATGCAGGGGCACATGCTAGCGGCAGTGCAAATTGCCACAGCACATGACCCTGCACATCCCCTTTGTTACGGGACAAATTGTCCCACAACGGGTAAACTACCCTTGCCCAGCTCCTCCCATCTCTTTAGTTAGGGAGAGCAATTTTACCTGGTGGCCTGGAGCAGCAGGGACACAGATCCAGCAGCGTGGAGGCCTGGCTGGACAACCAGGCCTCCATGTGTGTCCCGCGCATGCTTGCTGGGCATGTGCCATGCCACTTCTGGGTTTTTTTTTGTTTTTGGCTACCGAAAAATCCCAGTAGCAAACTTTGGCTCTGTGCTGCATATTTACAGCATGGGGAACGTGTAACATTCACCATGTGTGGTTTGCAGCGCCACAAAGAGGCTTGTGGTGCCACAAACTGCACGTGCTTGAATGTCTGGATGCAGCCAAGGAGTCTAATAAATACAGTCTCTGCATTTTCTTGCCTAGCCAGTTTTATGATTTTTTTTTTTTTTTAAGCCTAGAGGGAAACTTTTATTTCATTTTTTTTTTAACTTGTTGCTTAATCTAAGTCATACATACCTCTAATTGCATGGGAAAGGGCAGGTTTTTTACCATCTTGACTCTTAGGAAACAAATTAAGTAACATCCACTTCAAGTGATGTGCAAAAAAAAAAAAGTCCATTCTAAATGTACCCGTTTTCCTGAAGTGTAACACAGTGCTTTGCTGCCCTCTCGTGGTAAAATGTCATATATTCTAGCTCCATCAGTAGGTCAGGAAAATCCTTTGTTTTTTCATCTGTTTCTAGTATCTAAAAATCTAGGTACTATATCTGTCTGTCTGTCTGTTGAGAGATACTATATATAAATGCAGTGTTTTTAGTTGATTGGCCAATCCTGGTTAAAAGTGGGGACAAAAAAGGAGAAAAATGTTAAGACAGTAATCCAAATGCAGATTTCCTTGAATAATTCTGTATATAAATTTGGGATGGAAAACGTGTGAAATGCAGAAGTGAACTTCTCCGTTACATTTATTAAGCTATTAGGAGCTGAAATTTTTTACCTGTGTTATTCAAAAGAGAACTTTCTCCTGACCTTCTGCCTGGCCTTCTACCAAATTTATGATCATGTTGTCATGATGATGCCTGTATTTTCAGATGGACTTGAACTAGAGAATAAAATAGTAAGGCTTTTAGAACACCTTGTATTTAGAAAGGATTGTATAAAGAGTCCTCGTCACACTGATGTAAAGTAAACTTTATTCTTTCCATATTATATTTGGAGAGTCAGCCACCAAGTTCTGGTCTCACTGGGCTTTTTTCTATTATTAGCATCAGCTTAGGATAAAAATCAAGATTTATAACTTGAGTCAATGTGAAGAGGGCCCATTCTATGCTCTACAGTCTACAGCCATTTTAAGAATGAGTTAAAGTAGCTCTTATCTTGAGTTTTAATGTAAGATAAAGTCTATTGAAGAGAGAATTAAACATGGTAAAACTCCTACCTCTGGACACCCATGCTGAGATGCCTTGGGGTGATTTTTTTTTCAGAGGTGTTAATTGCCTGTAGCTCCAGCCCTGGTCTAGTCTACCTCCTTCTTTGATGGCAGAGCTATGCCACCTCTGCTAAGTGGAATAAAGCTTCGCCAACTGTCCAGCAACTAGATGAAGATGCAGGTAGATACTGTCACACCTTCTACCGGGTACAGTGGTCCATTCATCAGAGCTAACAGCTGTGTATAAATGTGCATGTGCTCTCTGGAATGGCCATGGCAACTATTGTCTGTACCTGTGTAAGGCAAACAATTAGAAACCTAGCCAAAGTCTGTCTAGAATATATGTGGTAGAGAGAAGTTCAAAAAACAAAAGCTATTTGTTACGTTTAGAAGTTCTGATTTTCCATTCATCTGTCCCTGACAGAGACGGGCTGAAGGGCCGACAGATTGACACCATTGTGTCAGAGGTGGTGCAAACACCAAAAAGTTACAAAGAAGGAAAGCAGAAAGTTCAAGTCCCCCTGGAGCCCACATTTATCTTTCCACACAAGCAATATTTTTAGTCTGGTGCTGACTGTCTGGCAGTGGGAGGCAGGTGATCCAGAGCCTACTCCTGACACTGCTTCAGAAACGTTTCTGGTATGACCTTAACATCTCCATACCTTACCTTCTGCAGCTGAAGTTAATGCTTCCCTCTTTTGCAGAGGCATTATGAGGCTTAATTTAAGAATGTAAAGTGCTTTGAATTCGTCATGTGAATGGGGCCACTTATTATTAAGTATTGTTTGCTGAGATTTCCAACCCTAAGGGCCTCAAGTTAGTTTTTGGAATCCAACTCCGGCTTTCAGCACCTTCAGCTCTCCCACTGAACTATGCCAGAATCGCCTTCATTTTAGCAGAAAATTATTTTCCAAAATTCTGACTCTGACTTGCTAGTAATTTTCCAGACATCTGATATTTGTATATGGAAGGGGCATTTCAGAGCTTGGGCATTTTATTTGCTTTGAGAAAAACAGGTTTGATTTTTATTGTGTCACTCAATCGGGAGCAAAGCCTGACTTGCTACCATAAGATTTCATGCTTGTTTTTCAGGGGGTAAAGGATTACAGTGTGCCTGTAGGCCTGGATGCAAAAGTGAAAGTGGACCTGGTTGTTGTAGGATCAGTAGCTGTCTCTGAAAAAGGTAGGGATGAAGCTTTAATTTTGCTACATATTTTAAGTACAGTCCTTCCTAAGAGAAGACTAGTAGTCTCATCCACCTCCTGAAAGCTGGTGTTAACATTGCAAAGCTTTTGCAGGGAAAGGTGTTACAGTACACTAGCTGGTTCAGTTCCCTTTGACTGGGCTCTTCAAGGAGTCTCTGTTCTCAGCCGAATGGGTTTGGGAGCCGATCTACTCCCTAGCTATTAGTAATAGTCCCATTGAACAAAGCAGAGATGTGCAGGACAGGGACAGCGTGAAAGACTTGAAGCTGTTAAGACTTAAACAGCTGTTTATTCTGTACCTATTTGAGAAAATCAATAGAAGACCTCGGTGGGCCAACTAACAGCCCAGCACCTTTCATCAGCATTACTATCTCTTTAAAAAAATACATTCCTCTTTTTATGTGACCCTGGCTTTCTTCTTTGTATATGAGTTAACTAACACCTATTCTCCAATTCTGCCCGTGCAGGTGAGTGCTCACAATTAGCGTTGTCTGACAGCAGGTCTCTGATTCACGTGAACTTGACTTTTTTTTTAAATGTTATTTTTTTTCCCCATTGTTCCAAAACTCTTTAATCCAAACTTCCATTAACTGGAAGCTTTTGGAACTTTACAGCTACTCCATGAAACCAGCTTTCTTCTTAGTTTCACTGCTAATTCCCAACACAACGTTTGAGCACAAAAAATGCACACTTCCAGTAGGTCCTTTTGCAGGCTGCCTTTTAACCTGAATGCTACTTTGTTATTACCATGCCTTCTCCTCTGCTATTCTTTAGTATAATTATCTCTCTTTGTACATTTTAGGCTGGAGAATAGGGAAAGGGGAAGGTTATGCAGACATGGAATATGCAATGATGGTGTCAATGGGAGCAGTCACAGAGGACACACCAGTAGTTACTATCGTTCATGACTGCCAGGTAAACTAAAATGTTAATTTTTGAAGGTCTCTTGGTAACAGTTCAATAATTTCAGTGCTAGGAGTGTGTCAGGCAGTTGGTACTGCACTTACTTAGTTGCATAATGATACTGTCTAGAATATAGATCAGGAGTTGGTTTTATTCTCTTGCCTTAATGGAGAAAGTTTGGTATTTCATAAACTGGGATGATGCAGTTTTAGTGGGTTTATCCTAATTTCTTACCATGTTGCTCTTCTTTCTGGTGTTAGGTGGTTGACATACCAGAAGAGTTGCTTGGAGACCATGATTTAACTGTGGATTATATCCTCACTCCAACAAGAACTATTAAAACCAATTGCAAACGTTTAAAACCAAAAGGAATAATATGGCAGAAGGTAAGTTACTTCTACTGAAACAGGGTTAATACCCAGCCCTTGTTTCTCCTGTGCCTCACCAAGGCTTGTGAAATGCTTATCCTTCGAGTTTTCTATGAGATTTACACCTCTCACTGATGGACAGACACTATGTCTAGTGCTGTGAATATTCCTGCGTGTCTTCTTAGTGATGCCGATGAACTCTAAAAAAAGAAAAAGTAACCAGAATGGAAAAGTTAGTGATTTTTGCTCCTCTAGTAACCTTTGGGCAAGTGACAAAATTGTTCAATACGGCTGTGTAAAATTTCGCCGCCTGTTTCATTTTGAGGCTGTTTCAACTCGTTTTGAGCTTGAAACAGGGAAATCCAAACGAAATGAAGGGCTTCAAAATAACCTTGAAACGAAACAAGGGCAATCAAAACGTTTTAAAGCTGAAGCTGGGCTTGTCTGCAGGGAAACAGAAAGTAAGGAGAGGAAGGGGGAGAAGGAGGGGGAAGTTGGGGAAGGGCTGCTCTGGTATTGACTGTGACTGTTTGGCTGCCTGAGATGCTGCTGGTGCTACTGTGTACTAAGTTATTACCTGTTGTCATTTAAAGTGGTGGACCGGACTGAGGCAGTAGGGGAGACCTCCACTGAGGCACACTACCATGTCGTCATGTAGAGGCCCCAGCGTGCCTTACACACACTCACACTCACGTCATAATTTTTGCTTGTTGGCAGCTTGAGGTGCAGTTTCCCTGAAAGCCCTGCACCTATCTCCTTGAAACATGGCAGGCTGCATGCCCTCAGAAGGGGCTACCATCCCTGCTGTTTTCATCCAAATTTGCCAAAAAATGACAAGGTTATAGGCAGTTTCGTGCTTCCCCATTATAGCCTATGGGCGAAATGTCGAAACAGCAAAACAGTTTTGATGAAATGAAACGGAACAGTGCTTTCAAAACTAAGTGAAACTTGAAACAAAACATTGTCCCATCGAAACGGAAGTTGAAATGAAACGGTGCTGTTTTGCATATCCCTAGTGTTTAATAAATGGAATCGAAAAAGGACATGACGTCTTTTATGGTTATATGCATGGTTGTTGCAAAATGATAACAGCAAAAAAAATTGCCTCTGAATCCAAGGTTTCCCATCCTATGGAATTTGGGGTAATATCCAAAGGCCAAGATCTTCAGCTATTTTCAACTCTCATAGCCCTACTGATGTCTTGGGAGCTGTGACAATACAAGCAATATATTTTTATCTTCTGAAAGTTTCTTGAAGTGGATTGTTTGTTTTCTTGAGACAGTTCAATGGGGAGGGCTATTTGCCAATCCACCTTGCTGGGGAAAGTAAGGTTAAGTTTCATGAGTTTAGTGTTTGGGACATTCATTTTTGGATAGCTTCAATTAGGTATGGGAATTACTTTATAAATATGTTAGAGTTCCTGAATAACACAGAAATGGTTTTCCAGATATTTTCATGGGTTAACACACTGTTCAGACTTGTGAAAAACTAAAAATTATCCAACAGCAGCATACACCCAGTTTCACTGATGTTCTTATGAATGATTTGTGTGAAAATTTATGCTGGAAAGTGATTTATATTCAGAACTATAAAAATCGAATTACGAACAGAGTTATCCAGTTAACCTTGCTTGATGCAGGCATGAGCACAAGTAATATTGTGTGACTTAAGAGGTAGCTTGTCCGCTATAAATAATCAACTGTTGTTCACAGGAGCTAGTCAGGAAATGCTCATGAGTAATGAACACATTAGTAGAAACCCAGATCTATTGGGAAGTCTCTCGTAAACTGAAAAAGGGCTAAACGAATAAAGACATTTATCTACAACAAGTTATTCCACCAGCTTTATTTCTATCATGAGGACACTTCTATCCAGGTCAGGACCGAGGTAATAAAAACACCTTTTTATGCTAGTGTGTTTTCACAATTGACGTATTCTTACATTTCAGTTCTCTTATAATCTTATTTAATGTAATTGTTTAAAGGCCCAGCTCTCATGGCCCATCCGTCTTGCCAACAGGGCCTTTGATCACTCTCTTCCTTAGTGTCAGAATTCTACCTCAATAAATTGCCTCGCTAACATTTTTCTCCACGACTCTTCACAAGCCAAATCTGCAAAAGTCTCGAGAACGCACAATCTCTTGAAGGGTCCTTTAATCTTTGTGCTGCGTTTGACACTGTCCCAGACGAGACCAGTCTGCAGCTGAGTACTGTATCAAAATGGATGTTGTCTTTGCATGTCTTCTCTTTTTTTCACTTATCAGAAAGTGAAAGAGGGATTAAAGAGCAGCTATATACAAGGGCTTGGGACAAAGGGTTGCCTTAATGCATTTCCATATATTTGCATTTACAACCTGATCAGATATATTTAGTAAACTATCGTGCTCTGATTCTGTCCTAGGCTGTTCTAATTCTCTTGGTGATGCTCACACGGGAGTGCAGTTATTGCTCTTCGGCAGACAAGGTTCCTTGGGTGAATTTGATATCTTTTATTAGACCAACCCAAATGGTTATTGCTCTTGTTTCATTTTCTTATTCTGGTCTTACTACAATGATGACAGTGGTGTGTATACACATGCATTTCAATAAGGATATGACTGTCTGTTGTGCGTGTTTTCTCTCTAGCTCTCTTAGCGAAAGAAATATGTGCAGTGGAGTCTTGATATCATAGGTTGCTTTTGTGCTTTATTTTGTGTGTCTTTGCTCCTTATTGTTCCATGTAATTTGTTTCCTGGATTCAGCGCGCCTCCTAGCTTTCACCGTACAGCTACAGTTATTGTTGCTCCACTGCAAACATTCCTAATAAAGGGCCTGATAAGCCAGTGATTTTTTTTATTGACTGACAATCAGGTCCCAATTCCATTAAGTTCTGTTGTATTTATTCCTAACAGTAAAGCTAGAAAAAGAAGGTGGGATGTTTTCAAACCCCCCCACACACACCAGAGGAAGCTGTTACTTTGTAGGTCTGTAGGAGTTGTCATATTAGTGGCAAAAAGGGCCCAAAGTTTCCTAATGTCTGAGACTTGTTCTTCTAGTCCTCTCAGTAACAGTTACCTAATTTTTCAAACAGTTGGTACCCACAGCTCTCTCAGACTTCGAAGAAAGCATAGGTACTGCAAATCTGGCCATTTGGGGCTCTCACCTTTAAGGTACACCTTTAGGAAGAATTAGACACTCTACGTGTAATGGGAGCTCTCACCATTTTGCAGATCAAGCCTTTATTCAGATATCTGAAAACCTTTTTCTCAGTTTCAGCTTTAAAGGGCTTGGGTCTGATAATGCAGGCACTAGTCCCTGTTGAGAGAAGCTGGCAGCTCAGGTCAAAAGGATTTGAACGACAATGGTAAGAGATTGCACTGGACAAAGTGGTTGGGGGCAAGGAAAGAACTAGGGTGAGAAAGAAGATATTAAAGACACAATGTGCTGAAATGCTGTAAGTTAGTGACCGGGAGCTGCCATTCCCTACTACACCGTACATCAGGTGGCATGGTGAGTTGGAAGGCTGGAGAACAGACAACAAAGGTAATCTGTGCACTTCTGTCCTCCAGGGTAGTGGTCACTGTCCAAGCCACCACTACAATTTAAAACCTAAAAGAACAATGACCTTCAGGATTATTTAATGGGACACAAAGCAATGCACATGCAGAATCGTTACCTTGTGATTTTGGAGGCATCCATTTGAGTCAGGGCTGCATGCAGTCTTCTCAGGTGGGAGGTCTAGTTAATCTGCAGGTTTCAAAACTATAGGGCTTTATTTTGGCTTTTTAATGGTGTGTATATGGTTTCTTGACTCCAACTGCAGCCTTTTCTCCTCCTCCAAATCCTGGCTTTACCGTCCCATTCTCCTGTCTCTGAGCAAAAAAATAAATTAACTAAGAGATAGTGGCTAAAACAGCTCTGCTATTAGGCAGGATGTTTTGTGAATAGAAGGTAGCTTAACTGTGTGGTGTGTAAATCACCTTGCCAGAAGAGTTCATCCTTCAGGAACATGCCTGGATCAAGCAAAGACAATGGCTTAAGGGCTTATTTAAAGTAGAGTATGCCTGCTTGCAAACACCGGACTTATGCTAAGCATCGCCCTGGGAGATGTGCTTAACTTAGTGTGAAACTCTTAAGGCAGGTAGTCATTAGCAAACATGCCATGCTTTCAGCATGGGCTCCTTTGGAAGCTTATGTGCCAAATAAAGAGCATATGTCTTGAAATATAAATGCAGTGCTCAAGCATGTCTCAGGGTTGCATACTATTTCTTTTAACTGTAGGATAGAATAATGTCTTAGATCCTTAACTAGTGTGAACTGGCATCACTGCAGGAATTATGCTGATTTATATCAGCTGGGAAGCTGACATGTTTCTGCCACAAACGGCCTTCAGCAACACCCTGTGACTCTGCCTAGGATTTGTTGCAATGAAAATAAGTATATTTAGTGCACATCTCTGAAAAGGAAAGTGTGGAAGAAATGTTGGGATTTTTTTTTCTCAAAAAAGTGGTTGTTTTAAAGGCTTGAGAAGTGCATGTAGATGCTTTAATTGTCTAACAATGTACTGCAGGTACAGTCTGATTTATTTCTTCTTTTGCTGGTGCCACTTTAATGCTGATGTAGCATTATTGACTTTAAAAAAAGCTACTGCTAACGCAAGTGTAAAGAGAATTGTACCAAACCTAACAATGCTAGGTTCATTAGAAATATTTACAGAAATTAATTCCACCTGACTTGGCATTCAGGTTCAGCTTTCCAGAATTTCTCAGTGCCCTTGCAAGCTAATTGGAGCTGCTAGGAGCTGAATAATTTTTTGAAAATTTGGCTATCTATTTAAAGGGAAATTGAGAGCTGTTCTCTGCACAGCTCCTATGGAAAACTAGTCCATTTGCATATGAGATCTCTGCATGCATGAAATTAATATTTTCCCATTACTGTTTTTATGGGCAGCTGAGGCTTTTAACTGTAACTGTACTTGGCACTTAGTTGCTATTATTTGGTTGCTCGGGCTATTGATTATATGTTTTAATCCATTGGGAGAGCAGAAAGGTAGACAGTTGTTAAAGCAAAGCACTGTATTTTCTGGCCTATAAGATTTTTTTTTTTACCATCTAGAAAGGAGATCTAAAGTTAGAAAGGAGATGTAAAAGGTACATTTTATACACTGACTTTACTAACAAAAATCATTGAGATCATTGTAATACAAGTTGACCAAAGTTCAATCAAAATCATATTAAAAAAAATTCCCGCAATGTTATCCCTTTGTGGGGAGGGGGTTACATGCTAGAAAATACCAAATAGCCATTTGGTAGGCGAGGGACCAGATTTTGGTCCCAGCATGCTCCGACGCAAGCCCATCAACCTCGATGGGCTTATTCCTTCCTTCCCCCAGTCTTGCACTGCAAAAGCAATGAGCGTTTTGTGCCAAAGCTGCAAAGTGCCGAAGGCTGTTTGGAACCTCACTCCCATTGACTTGACTTGTCTAGGCAGTTTTGTAAGTCCTGCCAGGCACTCATCTGCATCTTTAAGCATCTCTAGGCCTCTGTAAATCTGGCTCTTTCTGCTTAGTCCATCGATGCCATTTCACTGATGAGTTCCAAATGTGGGTTTCTTGAGTCCTGTCTCCAGAGGGACCTGGCAGGCTTCATGGGTTGCCAGCTCCCATAAATATACCCTCAGATTGTGTGCACATATTTGGACGTTACTGGCATGTGTCTGCAGCTGGCCCATTCCCATTGCTTCGGCTGTCTGGGCCATTCCAGTTACACAGGTTTAAAGACATTTGCACCAAACACAAGCAGCTGTTTAAGTGTCCTATATAGGAAGAAGCAGGCCATGTGCTGAGTGCTTGTGTAGTGAGCCTTGTGGGCTGGGGGAGGAGGGAGGGAACATATCCTCCAGTATGGAAAGAGATGTAAGTATAAAATCACCCCTTGGTAGGACTATTTCAGCTCCTTAGCTCCATCTGTGCTAGGGCTGGTGGATCTGTTCAATGCTAGACTGTCTGGTTTTAGTCTCATTCCCCCTCTGGGCAGGCAGTGTTCCCAGATCAGAATGCACTGGTATATGTGAGCCTTGGGAAAGTAAACTCAGCTCCATCCTTAGGATCCAACACTCACCCCATCCTCACTATATGGCTTCTCCCTCTCCCCTCATATCAGAGCTGCACTGTCTCTGCAGCCAGGGGGACCTGTGTAACTCTGAAAACGATGCTTGGCTTGCTCCAAAATGCTGTAATGGTTTGCATTAGTCGTAGAAGGGCAAGCACATCTCTAATTTTGCCCAGCAAAATATTTAAAATGCTTTTATTTATCAGGGGACTGACTGCCTGTAAATGGTAGAGACCCTAAGAGAATGAGCTGTTTAGGTGGGATGCTCTGAGTAGTTCATCTGCCAAGATACAACCGCGGTGCTGAATCAGGTGTCTTAAGTGCAGTCTGGATGTTCAGGACTGCATCCAGGGAAACTGGTATTGATATTCGCTGTCCCAGGAACTCCCTGCAGTCCTCCTGCTTCCAGTGGAAAAGGAGGGGATTCCCTTTCTGAACATTTTTTTTTCTCTGTAGACCATTGTTTGTAGCAAAATAATAATTGTAAAATGTGTATTTGCTGGCTCCAATCAGGCATGTTAATGGGCTTCAAATCTCCTGTCCACTTTACTACTTCCTCCATAGTAAAAGATTGGGTTTTGATTCATTTGGAGAAGCTTTTGGTGACAGCTGACGTCTCTTCGTAGTTCTGCTTCAGGGGAAAATACCTGGGTTGTGTCAGTATGCACTGAGTGCCCATTCCAGAACATGGCAAGTGTTTGGCATGCTTACAGGAGCTTTCTCTCACAGTCTGGGTTGGGATAACATACTGCTAGCATCACCTTGGTTAACCTTGGCTGCAGCACAGTTTCCATCACTTGTCAGGTAATGGGCAACTTGGGGCATTCTGCAGTCTGTCCTCATTGAAAGTGTGTCCACAGCTTTGCAGTTTCTCTCGTGAAACTCCCAGCGTGACTCGGCCCACGGGCTAGCATGTAGCACTCTCAAAGCACTGTACTTAGGTCAGTTATTTGCTATTTCTTTTTTACAGAGAGGGAATCCATGGGTGTTTATACACGTGCTCCAGGAGTGGCAGGGGGGTGCTCTAATTAAAGCTCCCAGGGTGTCACATGTCTCAGTGTCCTCATGCTGAAAAATGCCAGTAGGGGCGCTTTAACTAAAGCTCGTCGAGGGCGCTCTGATTACAGCTCGTCACCACCGTTTTTCGGTGCAGGGACACTGATACACATGATGCTGGAGTCTGCTGGAACATGGTAATTACAGTGCTCCTGCAGGCTCGATTCATCAAGTCTGCTCCAACGCACTGGAATTACAGTGCATCAGAGCAGCCTTGCTGCATGTGTATAGGCATCCCAGAGGTCCAACTGCCCCGGTCTCCTGTATCATACAGTGGCAGAGGGTGGATGCTGGAAGGCAGCATGAACAGGGTACGGCCACGGTTTTTCCACTGTTCCTCTCCCACTTGCAGCCTCCAGCATTTTAGGTCTAGCTGTAGGAAGGTTAAGTGGCCTAGTCTGGATAGCAAACAAACCTGTGTCAGTCTGAATTGTATCCCAGCTCTGTGCTGTAACTACTGTGGGGGGTTGGGGGAATTAATGAACAAGGACACAAACCTACAGAGATTTTGGAAGAGGGGAAGAATATTTTGGATTCCCTCCACTTCAGAATAAATCGTTGCAGTCGTCTACAATTTACAACACAAAAGAAGCTTTTGCATGAGTATAATTAGCAACATATTGTCCCACCACAGGAGAATTCTCTTTGTCTGCTGTGTTACAACAAAGCAGAGAGCTCGTTTCCCTGCTCGGCCAGAGACACCCGCCCTCCCCAAAACTGGCTTTGAACAAGTATGTTGAAATCCCAAACCAAATCTCTGGCTCTCATTGGATTATTGACTGAAGAGGCTTGGAGGGGGATTTAGAAGTATAGGACCCCACTGAGATCCCACGGAAATCAGTAGCAAGACTCCCTGGGACCAAATGCGAACAGCACCTGTTCTTTGAGAGAAATCTTTTCACCTTGCTTCCCGCACAGGGTGTGAAGGGGCCAGCTGGCAGCCGAACCCGTGTGGGCGGTAACATATGGAGAGCCATTTGAAGACAGACATCTCTTCAGGGGTTTGCCAAGCCCCAATAAGAAAGGTGATTTGGGGGTCAGGGTTAGCTGACAGATCTGCAGCTCCATGAACTTTTCATCTCTGCAGGTCTGTGCCATGCTTATTGCCAACCTGAGTGCCAGATCTGCTGGCTAAGGGTACAAAAGCTGGAGGGGATATTCAGTAGCGTCTACAGACGGGGCTGAACTAGGGTCTGGGCAGCGCAGGCCTAGCTCATGGAATTGGCTGATGATGAGTTCAGAACATCAACTTTTATTTTTTGTTAAAGAGTTTCTAGGCAAGAGGCTACATGTAGAGGGCACAGGGCAGCCTTATGCAGCGTTGGCCAGGCTCTCTCTTCGTGTGCAGCACTGGCAGCACGGTGGCCGTGTTAGCCCAGTGCCATCCCTGGGCTACTGGGGTTTGCAAGCTTCTTAGCAAGGATAACCCAGGTGCAACTAGCTCCTCCCTAGGTTTGCAAAGAGCCAAAGAATATCTCCGACCGCTACTCTGAAACGTCTGCTACCGCCCAGAAGAGTGGGACCCTCTCCGGGCTTGAAGGCTTCTGTTATGGGCATGCCCGGTGCAACAGTCAGTCCTGAAGGGCAATGCCCACCCCACTTGCTCAGCCCGTATGATGGGGTTGAGGGTTTGCCCTTGGTAGCATTGAACTTTCTAAATAAAGTTTCTGCACGTATGTTTTTGAGCTAAGTTTAACAGTGGGGTGAAAGAAACCATTACGTATGCTCCGTAATAAGATGGGCTTGTTTTTTGGGTACAGGAGTGATTAGTTACATGAGAATAGAAAAATGTTTTTCCTGTTTGGTTTAATTAGCATAGAGCTTGCATTTCACATGGAAACTTGACAGGAGACAACAAATGTTCCTCATTGTTAGCCAGGAAAAACAAAGTAAGATGGCTGCATCCATTAGTTTGATGTCCTATCACCCAGCGATGGAGAGGCTGCTGTCAGCTTCAGCAGCCTGAGTACTTGGCTGAGAAAAACAAGTCTCTCCAAGAACCACCAGAGTAATAACTCATCAAAATCTTAAAATGGCATGTACCTTCCAGAAAACAGAGATTCCCAGAGCCCCAAAGGAAGCACTTGCATCTCTGAACCAGCTGCCAGACTGCATTGGCTTTTAGAAGAATGACTGTACAGCAACACACAAGTTTGCTTGTGTTTAAGGGCCCAATTCCAGCACCTTTACTCTGGGTCGATACCATACAGAAGAGAAGCAGCCTCTTACAGCTGGTTGTCCCCATTCTGTCATCAGCTCGTCTGTGAGCTATTAGACTGAAATGAGATGAAACCACGCCTGTGTCTTTGGTTTCAGCTTGCAAGTAAAACATTCAGGTTTGCATGACTGTTACTGAGAAAGCTGCCTCTTCTCTACCAATTCTCCTGCCACACCTGCTGCGTTCTGGACCCTCTTCCCTTGCTCGTTGAGCTGGGGTCAACAAAAAGGCCTGCTGCCCCCCATGAGGGTCTGCTGGAAGGTGGGGGTCCTGCCTGTCCACATGCTCAAAAGGAGCAGCCAAGCGTGAAACGTTCCTTCTCCTCCCAGCCACTGCCAATGTCTTTGCTAAGAGCCAGACCACATTATTTGGGAACTAGGGAACCATCAAGTTTCCCATCAGTCACGGAGAGCAGCCTGTAGTATCTCGCGGCCAGCGCTGGTGGGATTCAGCTGTGAGAGTGGGAGTCTTTCCTGAACAACAGCTTATGAAGCGGTTGGGAGTGTAAGAAGGGAGAACAGGTTGTGTTTTGTAACTCAGGTTCTCCTACAGGTGAGAGAACCCCTTACGCACATGCACACACTTGGTTTTAAGGACTAGAGGGAAAGGAAAATGCATGGGAACACCCAGGCCATAAGAGAAAGGAGAAGGTGCCTCTAATGGGGAGACGGGTTGGGAGACATCATTACA
>NW_005842044.1:1158973-1180202 GCF_000455745.1 Alligator sinensis
GCTTTGTATTTGGATTTCGCTCACTTCGGTGTATTCAGATCTGCAACCTAACTGTTCCACCAACGACAGGGACGTGTGCTATATTGTGAGTCCAGCACCTCTCAGTTTGTTGTCTGTTTTCTGGTGGACCTACAGCATCGTGCAGCCTGCAGAACAAGTGACTAATGTTTATGTTACATGATAACTTCAGAATCAGGCCACCCTTGGTAAGTTTGAATGCCCTGGGCGTTTTGATTGATGCTGACAAAATGAGATCTGGGTTGGGTCTGACCAGATGTCTGCAGGGAAGAGAAGTCTCAAATGTGCTCATATTTTAATTTTCTCTTAGATCAGCTACGAGATTCTCGGGAAAATCCCCATCCTCAAGAATCTTCGCTACAGAGAGAAGCAGGCAGGGAAAGATGTTACCCTCCAGGACGAACATCCAGATTTTCCAAATGCCAGCATACCAGCAGTGCTAAAGGAGACTGCCAAGACTGAGAACACGAGACCGCACACAGGGACCAGCCCTACCCACGTTGGACACTGTTCTGCTGGAAATGATTCCTTAAGTGCCAAATCAGATGTGCCTGGTGCATTCACTACTGTGTATGTGGGTAACCTACCTGCGGGCACAAGAGTGAGCGAGTTAAAGAGCACTTTGCGAGAACTCCATGTGACCCCTTTGCGCCTGAATTGGCAGGGAGCGCAGCACAGAGCTTTTCTCGATTACAAGGATAAAGTCGCAGCTGAGAGCGCTGTATCCTCTTTGAAAGGCTTGAGCCTGGGGGGTTGTACTTTGCGAGTTGAGCTGGCCAAGAATCAGAGAAGCAAAGGGCAAGTGGAAATCAACAGAAACCCAGCTCCGCAGGGAAAATAAGTGTGTTTTCATTGTTTAGCAAGAAGTCAACTTATTTTTTCCTTATTTTTTTTTAAAGATCTCAATCCAGGGTCTGATTCTGTAAGCTAAGCAGTAATAGGCACCGGTATGTAAAAAGCCAGCTTTACAAACAGATTGGCCTTACTAATTTGCACTTCTCATTTACCTTCTCTGGTTATGCAAATACACATGCAAATCAAATATTTGCATATGCTGATGTAAAAATGGCCATTTCTGCCCACAGTTAATGTATATGCTTGGGGATGAGCGAGTAGGGTTAGATGTGCTAGGGTGCATATTGATTTATACACATGTCGTGTTAGACAGTCTGATTGTTGACATCCTGCATGCAGTTAATTTTAGTCTGATATCTGTGTGCTGCTATAGGGGACCAGCAATGAGCGGCACGTGCAAAACTGCTTTTGCAGGTTTAGAGGCAAACGTAAAAAATTAAGCCCTGGGGTGCATGGTGCCCAAGGCATCCAAAGTGTAGCTGGGCAGGATTTCCACCTCCCCTCACCCGCCCCCCAAAAAAATCTGAAAATGGAAGACGGCTTGATTTTTGGCTTTGAAGATTCTAATACATTTTTGACAGAAGTGGAATCTTTTCAGGGAAAATGCTTTGTTCTGTTGGAAAGCCTTTTTCCATTAAAAAAGACATGTTCAAGGAATCTATTTTTTTTCGCCAGTCAATGCCAGTTGACACCAGCTGGCATAAGAGCACTCTGACCCTCCCTGGAGTCATGCTCAAAGTTCCTGTACTTTCTCTAAATGTTGTACATCTTATTCTGGGCTGGGAGACAAGACAAACATCACTTACCCTCCAAGCAATTTTAGGTCCCTTTTGCATGTTTGGATAGGTAAGCAGCATGGAATTATTTTTGCCGATACTGGCTGCTCTGATGATTCTCTATACTCACTGTAAAGTGAATATAACTCTGATTTAAGTGGACTTACATTAACATAAAATTGATGCGGGGTACTGGAGAGTCAGGATGTACAAATGCTGTTGGCAACTGATCAAGCACAGAGTTGTTTGAGAAATTACTAAGATAGTAGTAAAGCCTATTCGTTCTATGCCTCTATCGCCAGTACAGCATTTCAGTCGTCCCCTGTAACCGTGATGTCAGGTATCGATATGGGCTGGTAGTTCAAAGTGTCTCCAGAAAAGTTATTCTTTATATGAAGTGCTAGCTTGAATAATAGGCTTTGCAGACATCCTCCAAAACTCTCTTGTGCAGAGTAAATCAGAATTATGATTGGTTTGGAAAGACTTTATTTTATTCTATATTTTTTCAGTTCCTTATTCCTGAAAAACAAGTTGAATTTTGGCTGAACTAGCCTTTCTGAACAGAAGCACTTTTTGCCATTGATCCTGGGCAAAAAGTCAAAATAAACATTTAAATGGATATTTTACTTTTTTGAAAAAAAGTCTGACTTGGAAACATTTTTCTTTGCCAAAGCATATTGCTAAGTATATTTTAAGCACATTATTATGCCTCAAGGGGCAGACCTTTCGTACAGTATTAAAGAAAATGTTCTCAGGGCTATAGTATGTTTGGTGCATAAGGGTTCAAAGAAGACGTTGCTTTGACTTTTTGCAGTGAAAACAGGTGTGGTTTCTGAAGAAATAAAATTATACTCTCCAATGATGACTCTCTTCCTCACACTCAGAATTATTTTCAGTGCTTTAGAGAGCAAATTAAAATCATTACACAGCACTTCTCTCTGGTTTCTTTTTTATGTCAAATTGGGCATTTTAGAATATGAGACGTGTGTTTAAAGAAATTATGGAAGGAGAATTAAAAATAATCTAATACCCCTTTTCCTCAAATTACTGTAAATGGTGTGATTTCAGACCAGTTTATGCTCTCTCAACCTTCTGTAACCCTATTGGCTTCAGTGAAGATGACTGAATGTAACAGAAAGCTCTGTCCATAAATGCTTCAGAAGTAATCCTTCCCCAAATTGCAGTCAACCACTGCCAACTTTCTTTTGCTGCATTTCTGATTTTGACATCACACTTCAAATTTGTGGTTGTTCCTTATTCTACCTCACCTACCTGAACATCTGTAGTTAATTTATTCAGAATAGTTGCTGAGTTTTTAATACTTTCTATGTAACAGTTCTGGGGAGGCAAATGTATATATGTGGGATATGTTGTATTATTTTTAAATATGTATTTGGAAGCATTCTGGGAATTAAAGCTAGTTTTAACACTACTTTCAGTAATATGGCAAATCCCTGTTGTTTAGAAAATTACAAAAAAACCCTCCAAAAACAGAATTTAGTTTATGCTCAGCTTTATTTCAAAATAGAGAAATGTATTTAGAGTTCACCTGCACTTGGCGTTAGTACAGAACTTGTGATACACACAAATAGCTATCTTTTTCTAGGATGTAATATCCACATAGTATGTCCTGGCTCCTGCTTTTTTGGCTTGCACAAAGCCTGCAAAGATCCTGCTGTTTGGGTTTTCTTATCTGTGCAACTGTGCTCCATATATGCGGCCTATATTCAGTCCATGCCTTAGAAGGTAGGTGTCCATTTATGCACATCTCTCTTTTTTTTCCAGTCTTTTACTTGCTTTGTTCTACCGTAGGTATTGCTAGATCAGATATTGCAGCAGTTATCGAATTAATAGATTGGCCAGTTGATGCCTAACCAGACCCCGGGCAATCTGTTAACCAGAGTCAGCTAGTGTTAGGTCTGGTTAGTATCAGGAGATAAACAGCCTTTAGTTGAAACATCAGGATCCCACAGATTTAGCTAAGAATGAACAGTATGCAAACTATTCATTCGCTCTGTACATTGAGTGGGATGGGATGATTGTGATGTTGCTTTGCTGTCCTTCCAAACTTTATGATCTCCACTGTCAAGATGCATAACATTTATGGGACCTTGTTTTTCCTAGGAAAGCTGGAGCATGGGCTTTACTAACATGAGAATAAAGCATAGTGAAGACAAACTAGTACTGATTGCATGAGTTAGAAGGCCAGAGTAACTCCTACCTAGGCCATTTTCATAGTCTCTAACTCAGCCTGCTACAATGGCTACAGATGGTCGCTTTGACTAGCCTTTTCTTTCACTTTATTGAACCCAAGTTAAGGACATGCTGCTTTGTCCTAGTGAAGACAAACTCATAAAGTGTGTTAGGTCAGATACAGATCTTTAGTGGCCTGTTCCTGTAAAATCATGAAAATGAGGAGTGATTTGGCCAGAAACAAAAGATTTTTCCTGCAGATAGCAGCCCTTTACTTACTATAAAGCTCAGTCATGGGGCTGTGTTTTATGAATGCAGTACATTTGTTACGCTTGCTGAAACCTGTAACCTACAGAATCCTCTTCAGTTGTATTTCCAACAGGGGCTTGTCCTGCTATCCTTGAAGTGGATAAGAGGTCTGCCTTCTAACAGATTGGGCTCGTTTTGTGGGGGACAGCTTTCTCTGTGATTTTGAACATCTCCTGGTTAAAGCAAAAATCCAAATGCAAGGTGCGTTAATTACCTTTCAGTTTATAACCTCAAGAGGAGGGGTGCATTCAGCAGTCCAGGGCCCACGGCTCTCACCTACATGTGTTTCCCATTTCTCTTTCTCTATGGTGTGGATTCCCACTGCACTATAGCCAAGCCCTACCTGAAGAGACGACCAGTTGTCATGCTATGAGTTGAATAATTCACACCTCGTAGATCTATCTTTTTCAGCTTTCTGCAGACTCAGGCAGGTACCCATTCTCCTTGAGTGACATTTCCTAACTTTCCTTTGGATCTACATGAGCAAGAAACATTAAGATCTTTAGGTTATGATCCCAAGGAAAGAGGCTCTCGCCAAGGATTTATGGTACCCTTTTCTTAAGCTTAACCTAGGCAGGAATGTACAAGATGCTTTATTGATGGTCAGACCACAGGTTGCCATCCTGAACAGGCTTTGAAGATGAAAAGCTTTAGGGACATGCTATGACTATTCCATTTGCTGTGTATTTGCGACTATAAATCAAAGCACAGGTTATGCTCAGCCACAGATGCAGCATATTTTTCATCCACTGTAAATACAATAATGGGGCAGAATTGTTGCAGGTTACTTTCAAATCTCTTCTCTGTCACAGATTTCCTGCACCACCTTGGGCAAGTCACTTAAGCCCAGATACATGGGAGTTGGGCCTTTTAAGATAGATGATTAGTCTGTGCCCATTCCCCTCACTTCTCTCAGGAGCACAGCAATCAATGCATTCAAGATGGTGAACACCTCAAATCTTCCTGCCGCAGGTCATGTTAGCACTTACAAAATATGCTCTCTTGCTTAAGGAAAAAATTAAATAGTCTATGCTGGTCACAAATGGGGTTTCTTTTCATTTCTTGTCTGCGCAGTGGTACAACTGAATGCATTTCACCATATGTGAGAGAAGAGAAAGTTCAGCAGAACAATGAGAAATACCTAAAGTGGAGCCGAAGCCAACGTTGCTTAGAAGCAATTAAAAATAAGATCTGTCTATTCTTTCTGCAGCCTGGTGTGTCTCTTGTGTCCTTGCTTGTCATGTGGTTTGGTGCATTCTTTCCAGCTACTTTCATGGTACAAACAAATTAGGCCTCTTTATATTACTTATGCATGCACTGAGGGCTCCATCCTGTTAGATCCTGAGCAACACCTGGAGCTCTTGAGCACGAACAAGTCAGCTGGACCTTAATGGCAGCGCAGGGTGCAGAGAGCACAGCAGTAGCGAGCCTCGGCCGCGGAAGCGACCGCCCCAGGTGTTACACCCTGCAAATGGTTTTTCCAAGAAGCATTTTCCCCCACTCCGTTCTGTGCTAATTTGCGGGGAAGAGGATCGAAGGAATCGCGGGATCCAACAAGCTGAGCCTTGGACAGGACCATTCGGCATTAGAAACGTGGTCGCTTTGGAGCTGATCTTATTTTGTTGAGCGATATTAGTCACAGCACGGTGTGTGGCACTGAAATCCGAGGCAACGTAATCTGCTAACAATAAAACGGAGGTGGCTAGCTGCCACTCAGCGCTGAAGCTATATGATCGTTAGGGTTTTCCTCGAGACGTTTACGTCCGTGCGTTTCCTGGAACGAGAGCAAGGCCACACAGCTTCAATCCACCAAAAACAAGGAGGAGTAAACAAGGGCTGTTGCTGTGTAGTCTCTGGTGCCTGAGTGACAGAACAGAGACTGTTTCCCCAGACCAGAAAAACCAACCTCAGCCTAGGCTGGGAAGCCGTGGAAACCCTGATTCTGTTTCATGAAGGCAGGCCCTCACCCGCAGCGCCCCGCCAACTTAATTGGGGTTACGTGTGGGTCGATTCCTGCAAAGCAGATTCAGGGATCAGGGCATCGTTCTGGGAAAATTTTTCAGGTGAAGTAAATAGCATCATAGGATAGTAGGGCCTCGGGAAGTCATCTCATTCAACCCCACCACTGAAAGCAGGATCATCCCTGTCTAAACCACCCTAGACAAGTGTTTGTCTAAACCAGTGGTTCTCAACCATGGCACCCTGCAGTACCTTGAGTTCCTCCAAGGGTGCCATGGGCTACCGTGCAATATTAGCACTGTTCAATAGCTTTCATAGACATTAGGGGCTGGAAGGGACCTCGCAAGATCATCAGGTCCAGCCCCCCACCCCAGGGGCAGGAAGTCCGCTGGAGTCAGATCACCCGAGCAAGATAAGCGTGCAAGCGTTTCTTAAAGGTATCCAGAGTAGGTGCTTGCACCACTTCTGGGGAAGTCTATTCCAGACTCTGGAGACGCAGATGGTAAAGAAGTTTTTCCTTATGTCCAGTCTAAAACGGTCTTCCAGTGTGCAAATATGACTCAGAAGATAAACCAGAGATTTCATATAAGAATCCATACTGTCAGAAAGATAATGACCTATAGTTGACTAAAATATGCTCATGGGATCGAAGGAAGGAGACCATACTCCTTGCTATGGAGGACGGCCAAAACCCCTACAGTCCATCAAAATGTTGAATTTTTTATGGGTGGGGAATTCAATTAGCTTTTTAAATTTGGATAGAGAAAAGAACAGGAAATGTTGGTTACATTTTTCATTGCGGCATTTGAAACATTGTAACCACCTCTTTCTCCCAAGCGGAAGTAGGGCAAAAAATGTTTTCATGTTGTGCGATTTCTCCAGTTCATGTTCTTTATCAAGAACAGCCCCAATGAGCAGTCACTGGGGCGGAAACATCTGTAACCGTGGCCATTGAGACCATGTTAACTAGCAAAATGTACACAACAATCTGCATCACTTATGTTCTGAAAGATTTGATTTCCTCATTGCCACCTATTAACGATAATCTCCCTGACAAGCAAAAGAGCCACTTCCCATCTTTTCATCTATATTGTTCTTGTCATCTGTTATAAATATCACAGAGAATTATCCCTTCCCCACACTCACATAGGTAAAAAACAAAAAACCTTAGGATTTTTCATCTTTCCATCTTCAAAGCACTTAATAAATGTTTAGAGTCATGTATCCTGCCATTGTTCTGTGTATGGACATCTCACAGAAGTCAGTAGGAGAAATGATTTCAGGATATGGTCCTCACTAATTAATCTTCTTCCAATGGACCTGGTTAGCAATAGCCACATTTTACAGATGGGAGAGCTAAGGCTGTTGTAATTGGGCACCTGGGCGTAGACTCAACTGGGGAGGTTATGTATTGTGCTGCCTATGGAAGTCACTGCTGGAAGTTGGGTACCTAGGTTTCTAACTGGATTTCCATTCATGTTGTCATATTTTTTCTTTTTTGATTCACATACGGTACTCCTCGTGTTTATACACGGTAATTGTGTGTGGTGCCTGTACTGCTCCTTTCTGCCCTGTAGATGTTACTACCTCAGTGCTGGCAAATAGGTTTGACAGATCCAAGCCTGCTCCTACAACTGAGAACCTCTATAATGTCCTTTGCAAGCCAACTGGGACACAAGGGGCTTTATCAACATGAGCTCCTCTGCATTTCAATGACACTGCCACTCAGGTTTTTTTGATCGAGCTGGCCTTCCTTATGGCATAGACATCTGCCTTCCCAGGGGCTCACTCCTGATTTCAAATCTTCCCTGTTCAAAATAGTCTTGGTTCCACCATGTTGGAAGAGACGGAGCAGCAATAAGCCTGCTCCTACATGATGGCTGTGACAAGCTTGATTTCTTCCCTCTGTTTTCATGGAATCAGAGAAAATACAACTAAAAGGGACCTTGGAAGATCATCTACTCCAAACACTTGTCCTAAGGTAAAATCAACTATACCTAAAACTATCTCTGATACATGTTTGTCTAAGCTGCTCTTCAAAACCCCCCAGGACAGAGTCCACGACTTCCCTGGGTAATCTCTTCTAGCACTCGACTGTGCTTACAGCTACGAGGTTGTTTTCTACTGTCTTACTCTCCCTTTTTGCAATTCATACCCAGTCTTTCTTGTTCTATCCCCAGTGGGCATAGAGACCAACATATAACCCTTGCTTTCTGTGGCAACCTTTTATATATTCAATACTGTTCCCTTGTCTTCCAGCTATCCCCATATGAGCTGCTCTATCTCTTGTCTCCAAGAGTAGGACTCTACACTGAACGGTTTCAAATCTCACCTCCTACCTAGCTTTTCCAGAACTGTGATAGCTGTAGGTCATTTGGCTCTGGGCAGATTCAACCATAATCAAATATGCTGATGACTCAAACATTGGAAGGGGAGCATGTAAAGAAGCATGTAATAAAAGCAGACTAGGAGCAGCTGTGTGCAATGCAGAGTGGCAGAGGTCTTGTTTCGTTCTTTGTTTTTTGGGGGGGGGGTTGCATTCAGCTGCTCCAAGAATAAAGTCTGGGAACCCTAAAATAATCTTGCGCTGGGCTACTCCACTTGTAGCTGCAAAAATGGCTACTTAGCACCCACCCTATGGACCATGAGAGAGCACTAGCTGATTGGGTTAAGAGAGGAAGAGCCGTGGTTTTTGATACCACAGCATCAGGTATATGTAAAGGAAAGACTAATGCGCTCTAACAGAATTGCAGGAGAAAGCATGAGGGGAAAGCTTCATTCATGACCCAACTTGCAAAAGCTGTTGTATTTCTGCACATTAACGCTTGAAAGTCCACTGCTGTCAATTTGGCGTGATGCTGAGCAGCCTGCTAGCATGACTGTCTTAATCTTTTAAAGGAGATTAACCCTCACATTTTAAGCTGAGGGTTGCATTTTCAGAAGGTTTCCAGTCATTGTGCTGTTTGGGCTCCCAAATGTAATGTTTTCCACTGCTGAAGGGAGTGATTACTCTGGCAGTTGACATATGGGATCTTTCCTTTACTACCATCTATAAATACAGTCTGAGTGGCAATCCCTGTTTCATGTGAATTCTTGAGACAACAGGTTTCTTCAAAACTTTCCAGGCTCCTTGACATCTCACTTTCCCAGATGAGTGTCTTTATTTGTGTGGTAATTCGCCTAAAACCATGCTGTACAAGTTAGGGTTTTACCTATTGCTAGATCCTCACAGCCTGATTTGACTGGCACAGGTTATTTTTTTTTTACATTGGTGTAACCTCATGGACTTGCATGGACTTATTTCCTTCTCTACACCAAAGTGAGATCAGAATCAGGCCTTCATTTCATCGGGGACCAGCAGACATCCTGAGTCACGCCGTGTTGTTCCAACATCCAAAGGAGACTGTCTTGCACTTGTGATAGTCCCTTCCTCCATGTTCTTTCCATGACAGTCTTGAAGACAACCAAGGGTCTACAACAGCCTCCCAATAGGCCAGAAAACCCCAAACTGGCTTTAAGATGGAGTTTACAAACAGGATTATAGGACTTGGTTGCTAGTGACCCCAGGAGACTAGACTCAGTGACCCAGGAGCCCCACTTCATGCCCATGTTCCTACAGACCCACTTTTGGACCTCAACAACGAATGGTCCCCATGATCTTCATTGCTCTGCAGTGAAGAATCGCCAACTTTTCTGCTTTTGTATTGAGCTAGCCCTGTTATTTGCAGGGAAACTTTAGCTAAATAACAGGCTTCCTCTTACGCTTCAAACCTGTTTGTGAGGAGGATCTGCTTTCATTCTCTGTGTCATTTCTCAAGCCTCACCCATGAATGGAGGGTCAGTGGGATTTATGAGTACACACTAGATTCACAAGGGGACTGATAGGATGTCGTCTATGCATAAGTCCTGACAGGCTCAAGCTGCTTAGTACCTGTGTCCTAATGGGATGGAAAACCTGGGATGGATGTGTTCAGAGCACCTGATACAGTCTGGGATGGGGTGAGGTTGCCTTTCCTTCACTGGAGTGCCTAATTCATTTGTCTATGATGTGAGAGATCCAGGTTCAAATCCCTTCTCACCTTCCTTTTCAGGAATAGCTGTTGAGTAGGGGTTGAGGACCCCAGGTTTGACCATGTACTTGAGACACTTAAATCCCTTTCTGGATCTGGGATGAAGCCCCTTCCAGATGTGGATGTTAGAAACTTAAGTCTCTTAGGTGGTTTTTTTCCTTACAGTTATCTCTCATCTCTTAAAATTTCCCACTGTTACTAACCTCCTTTCAGCTCCACTGGTTGTACCCACGCTGCAGTCAAAAGCGTAGAGTTGGCTGCCAAGTATTTCTGGGGAAAATATAAACTGTGCACACTTTAGCTGATTGGGGCTGGGCTGGGATGATGGTGATGAAATTAAATTAAGATGTTTCATTGAATTTTATGTTTTAGGCACCAAAAAGGAAACAGATACTTGGATGCAAAACTAACTTAATTCCAATATGGATTTTTTTTTTTTTAATGCATAAAAGAAATGGACAGTTTCATCCAAACTGACTCATTTTTCCTGAGCACTTTGGTGAAGGGGAAAAAGCGGCACCTGATGGATGTATTTTGGTGGGAACTGTTTAAAGATTTAGGCAAAGAGCTGAGTTGTCTGCTGGTAAATAACACAGTGTTCGAGCCTCCAGTGAACCCAAGGAGCCCTGTTTATATTAAGCCTCTTCCTATTGCTAGCACCACTGCAGCTGGAAAGGATAAGTCCGCTTGAAGGGGTATGTTTGGATGGCTCTTCTTGCATGCATGTAGGCAGAATGCTTTCTGCCTCACCCTGGTTATTCGAGCCTTTGGTGCTTGCCCTCATTGCGTTTCGTGCTTTTTGTTCTGCTTTGCATGCGGTTGTGCGTGGGCGCCTGGTGCTGCTTGTCAATGCCTCCTGGAAAAGAGGGACTCTATGAACTAGGTGCAGGCCTCTCCCATCATGCAGCCCCGAAGGAGCTGCCCCCAAGAAGGCAGCAGATGGCGCTGTCGCTGTTCTCAGCAGAGCCTGGCAAGGCCGCTTGACCACTTAACTCCTCCACTGCCGGTGATTTTTGGGCCTCCTGGAAATGTTGCAGTTCCTAGTGCCTTCTAGATCTGATCCTTCCCCCCCCCGCCACACACACACCTTTCCTTAATGAGTGCCTGGGATATAGATATATGTATCTATATACATCACACCTACCCCTCCCATAGTCTTTTGAATCAATGCCTCGGTTTCTTTTCCTAACTCTCAAATAGCAACAGTTCACCCTTTCCCAAAGGCGGTTCTTAAAGTGGATGAAGAACAATTGCAAGCCTTCACTGACCTTGTGAAAGACTTAACCCACTGTCTGCCTAAGGTCTTCCTCTGGATTGGCCCTGTTTCAAATATGTGTCAGGCCCAGAGGTACCTACCTCTGCTCACACAGATTTCCCAAGGAGACTATCAGGCTGTGTGTATCAAGGGCAAGGCTGGACATGGTCCTCTCGGTGATATTTTTGTCATCAAAGCCATGGGAGCATCTCAAATTAAATGTACATGCTAGGCCCAGGTCCCCTCACTGGTCCAAGCTATGATTGGGGAAATGACTTAAATGATGAGCAATCTTTGTGGTGTCTGACCCCACCACACAGGAGACACTTGAGTCATATGCTATTTCCAGCTCATCTTTCCTGCTTGTACCTGAACATAAATTCAGACCCACTAATGTCATTCCCATTCCTAGTATCAAGGATAATATTTGGTACCAGTTGGAAGAAAGCAGAGTGGAAATGAAAGGGCTCACCCTGAACAGGAGAAGGGTTGGGGATGGAAGAAGCCCATAGAGTGCCATCCTTTCCTCCCTGATCATAGGGGGATGAGATGGAGAGCGGGCTGTCTGTTTAGACTGTGCTCACTGGCTTGAGGCATATGTGGTGTCCATGGTATGTGGTGGTTCTGTTTTTTCCAGGTTTTTCTCTTCTTTCTTTCTTTTTTTTTGGGGGGGGTGGGGGGTGAACCATACCAACTCTTTCCTGGGGAATGGGCCTGGTGAAGACTGGGTGTGCATCTCGCAAGGTGCTCTTCTCTCCTTCCCCCCTACCCAGGCTTTCCAGGGATTTATTGTGTACACAAAAGGCAAGCCTGAAATGAATCTGGAGGCCGAAAATGAATCTTGCAGCAAGATAAGGAGACTTCAAGGAAAACAACCACTTGGCAGAGTTTGAACTTCTAACCCCTGGATCTTTATCTTTGGCGCACCTAGTACAGATATTTGCTTCAGAAGCAAAATCCCTGACCTGAGGTTGTACGTTAAAATATATGTTAACACGGATCAGGTCTGGCAGAGCTACTCAGAGAAATGCACTTAGATAGAAAGATGGATGGGTAGCAAGACAGAGAATACTTTAGGGCTGAGATTTCTTTTTGACCTGTGTAGTTTAAATTGTTTCTAAACTAAATAGATATAAGGGATGCAGAAATTAATAAATGTATACATATATCTGTGTGTATGCATGTATAGTGTTGTACTACATTATTATATATAAGTAAATTAGAGTATATATAGTGTTATGTGGAGGTATATGTATGGACTGTGCATGAATGGCTTTTTATTTATTTTGCACAAGTATATCTGTATCTACCTCTATCTCTATATTCCAGGAAAGATATATGGGAGAGGCAAGGGTTTCTTAGGGTGGTCTCTTTTATTGAACTAACTGTATAGTTTGGATTGAGTTAGACAAGCTTTCTAATGCAAGGCTGTCTTCATCAGGTCTTCATAGGAAAGCAATACAGGGCTGGAAAGGACTTTGGCTACGAGTTCATCCAGCTCATCCACCTGTTCTGAAGCAGGCTGGTATTTATCTAGCTGCTCCCCCACAAATGTTTGTTTAACCTGTTCTTAAAAAAACTTGTAATGAAGACGATCCCACAGATAGCTGTTTCCAGGCCTTCACTGCCCTTGTAGTCAGAAAGACGTTCTTCAAAAGACTGGATCATAGGAAGGCTTCACTGTGAATTAAATGGATAACACTATCTATCTATCTATCTATCTATTTATCCGGTAGATTAGATCTATCTGTTTAGTTTGATAGATAGGCAGGCAGGCAGATAGGTAGATATTGTTAAATATATTTACCCGTCTAGATAGATAGATAGATATTGGTGTCTATATTTACCCATCTAGATAGATAGATAGATAGCTAGATAGCTATTGGTGTCTATATTTACCCATCTAGCTAGATAGATAGCTATTGGTGTCTATATTTACCCAGATAGATAGATAGACAGATAGATAGATCTATCTGAATTAAATTGATTACACTCTATCTAGCTAGCTATCCTAGTCTGATAGACAGACAGACTGTCTGTCTGGGTAAATATCGATACCAGTATCTGTCTGCCTGTCGGGGTAGCTATAGATACCCATAGCTGCCCATGTCTGTATATAAGTTGCACACCCGGGAACGTGTGCGCGTGCGAGCGGCCCGAGTGGAAGCGCCTGCGGGTGCAGGGACGGGGCTGGGCTCGCAGCCGCGCTGGCCTCCGGCCCCGGGCCAGCCTCGCTGGATCCCTGCGCGTCCCGCTGTGTTTTTAGCAGCAGCTTTCCGCCCCACCGCGGCTGCACTGGCCCGCAGCGGCCCCCGGGCCGAGCTCCGGCGCTGGGGCTGGTGCGGCCGGTCCCTGCGTGCCGCGCCTGCACGGGCTGCGCTAAGGGGAGATGCCCCGGGGCAGCCCCGCGGCCGCCCGCAACTAGCCGAAGCCGCGGGTGCAGCCCCGGGTGCGGGGAGCGGGGACGGGGCTGCTTCCCCCGCTCCTGGTTCACAGTCCTGTCCCGCTGCCCCGCACTGAGCCGGACCCGGTGTCAATACGGGGGGATTATGTATTATATGTGTGTGTGTCTGTAAACATTGGAGGATTAGGTAGTATGTGTGTGTGTAAACACTGAGGGATTAGGGACTATGTATGTCTGAGTGTAAATAGTGGGGGATTATGTATTTATATACGTATGAGTTGTGTGTGCGTGTATGTGTCTATGCACACACGCATATATAATACCCCGCGTTTACAGACATTGGGGATTAGGGACTGTGTGTCTGGGTGTGTGTAAATGTTGGGAGATTATATATGTGTGCATTATGTGTGTCTATGTAAACATTGGGGGATTAAGTACTGTATATTGTGCGTTATGTGCGTGCGTGCAAACACTTGGGGGATTAGGTACTATATGTGGGTGTATAAATATTGGGGCTCATATATTATATTTGTGTGCGTGTGTAAATATTGGGGGATTAGGTGCGTTATATTTGTGTGTGTGTGCAAATATCGGGGGATTATGTATTATATAGGTGTGCGAGATAAATATATGTATACACACATATGTACATGTAAATGTTTGTGTGCCTATAACATAGGTGTGCGAGATATGCAAGGGGTCGGACTCGATGATCTATTGAGGTCCCTTCCGGCCCTAACATCTATGAATCTATGAATCTATATTTATATATATGTCTATGCGTAAGCAGTGGGGGATGAGGTGTTATATATATGTACGTTATATATGTGCCCGCGTGTGTAAACACTGGGGGGAGGATGCTGCATTGTCTCCTATACGCTATGTACGTGTATTACCGCAACATAGCATTACGGTGGTCCTGTATCTGATGCATAACCCCTAACGTGTGTTACATACAGCAGCAAGATCACATTGAATAAGATCGCATTGCAATCATAAAAGAGGATCTATCCCCGCACTGTTTGCACGCGCACACGCATGTACACACACAAGCACACAGAGGCAGTTTTTAGGCACAAAATGGACTCTCCCGAGCCGGCCGCTCCTGCTGCAGGAGGCAGCCTGGAGCCGCGGTGGCAGCAGCAATCCCGGCGGATGCGGAGGGTCCCGGGGAGCCCCGCAGCGCCCCCGGGCCGGGCCCCGGCACCCCGCTGCGCTTCTCTCGGGCGCGCAGCTCCCGGGCCCCGCCCCAGCCCCCGGCCTGCGCCAAACGAGCCCCGCAGAGACGCCCCAATCCCGGGACAAGCAGCAGCGTGGTGGGGGCACGACTTGGCCGCGCCCGTCCATCCATTTGGGGCCGAGCGGGCTCCGAAACCAAGGAGTCCCGAGTGTCAAGCTGGAAAAGAAACAGCTTGGGAGAGGGGACCCGGCCGGGAGGAGAAAGGGACAAGGAGCTTGTTCAGCGCAGGGGCTCGCTCACCCCCGCCGGGCCCGGGCCGGGGGCTTGGGGAGCGAGCTACCGACGGCGGGGCACCCGCCACCCCGCCGGGCTGCCTCTCGCCCCTCCACTGCCTTCACCGTAATTGAATAGCCCTTCTCCGCATCCAAAAAACCCCACCGATTTATTTCTTCATCCTATAAATAAATTCAAAAGCAAATAGCAAGGGAGGAGGGGAGCAGCAAACTAAAAAGAAGTAGATTTAGATATCTATACATTTATTTACATAATAGATAGATAGATAGATAGATAGATAGATAGATAGATAGATACAAGGGAATAATATAGAATTATATATATCTCACATATATAAGGTAATAAATATATAAAGGAATTGTATATAGATCTATTTATATCTATCTGTATAGATAGATCTATATATCTATTACAGATAAATATATATAGATATATCCATATCTATCTAAATCTATCTATATATCCATCTAGCTAGCTATGCATTTTCTCATCGTATAGAAAGGGAATATATATATATATATATATATATATATATATGGAACTTTTCCTATCGATAGGATATGATATGGTGTGAGTATATCATCAATGGTAAAGGTCTTCCAAAAAAAAATTCTGAGCGCTGAGGACAGGAGTTACAGAAACCTGAACAGGAGGAAGAGGGGTTTTTTCCCCTATCCAAATAGAGATGGGAATATCTATCTATCTATATATAGAGACACAGAGAGAGAGAGAGAGAAATATAGATATATAATGATGGGAATATATATTCTTATCATATCGTATAGAAAGGCAGCCCTGACTTGGATTTGCTAGGGGAAGCTGAAATCTGATTTTTTTTTCGACAGGGTTTTTATGGTGAAGGAATTTCTTGCTGATGAAGATATCTATCTATCTATCTATCTATCTATCTATCTATCTATCTATCTATCTATCTATCTTTACGTGTGCACCTCCAGTATGTTTTATGTATTATTTTAAATATTTCTGTAGAGCAAAGGGACAGAATTTAGACGGGGATAAAGGACTTGTTGGAAACAACCGCCAAAAACTATAGCAGCACCTTTCAAATTTGCACTGAGATGTAAATTGGTTATAAAGAAGTGGTAACGGTTTTGCAGTTAATTATTTCTGAGCGGTGGGGACAGGAGTTATGGAAATCTGAACAGAAGGGTTTGGGGGTTTTTTTCTCTGTCCAAATATGTTAGCATCCTAACATCCTACTAGGAGTTGGCTTTTAAGCGAATAATACACGATGGAAACCGCGATTGCTTGATCCAAAGCTCGTTGAAGTCCATAAAGAGACTCCCATAGAGCTCGGATCCGGGGGGCCCTGATGTCCCCCCCCAAGATGGTCACAGACTCTTAACATGTCACTACATATATTATACCGCATGCTATTTTATTTGCTGTTCATACACTTGTGAAGACCATGTACAAATAACATACATGTTTTATTTGGGTTCGATTTTTTTTAAGGACAAAACGTACACAAAGGGGCAAAAAAAAAAACTCCCCATAATTACAATTTTATACAGTGCAGAAGGAAATTAAAATAGGTGTCACCAGTCTGTACAAAGTCAGGCCAAAAAAAAGTGGGGGAGAGGAGGAGGAAGAGGAGGATGGGGGTGAGGGCAGTGGGAAAATAGTCCTTCATTATATATATATTTATATAAAACATATGGAGGATTGTCTTTACACAGATCGGCGTTGTTTTAAATTTACAATGGTTAACTAAAAAAAATCTATATGGCAAATATTGCCAACAAAGTTACACCACTTTAATACTGATCAGCTGAGGCTACTGGTGTCTCGTTTATTAGGAATCAGAAACAAGTAAAAATAAATAACAGGATGAGCCTTGCTTTTTTTTTTTCCTATTTTCTTTTCTTTCTTTCTTTTTTCAAAGTGCCTTATTCTCTCTGCATAGGGGCGTTATGCAGGCAACAACACAACTCCCTCGGGGAGGTTTTCTTTTTGCCTTACTGCAGAGGGAAAAAATATAAAAGGAGATTTTTTTTCCCCCCTTGGCTAAATCAGGGCATAGAAGTGAAACTAGGAGAAAGTCAGTGGGAAGAGACTTTTCTTCGCCCAGCCCCTCAGTGGCACAGGGGCGCATCTGACACGTAGCAGGATTTGGGGGACAGACGGCAAAGGAGGTGGAGGGGGAGTGATGTCCCTGCAAACTGCCCTGGACTTGGGTGGGTGGATGATTGATCCTTCCTCCCAGGCACCGAGAAGGAAAACTTTCCTTTGGCAAAGGCAAGGCGGGGGGTGGGCCAGAGGTCTCCTCTTGGTCCTGGAGAAGCTTAGTGAGCTCCCATCCCCTCCCCAGGCTTTAGTGGGGCGGCTGGATCACCCTAACCCTTCCCCTTCCCTTCCCCGAGCAAGGAAGGCTCGGATAAAACAAGAGTTTTGCAAAATAGGACAAGGGGTGGGGGGGCAACTCCGGCCTGTTGCTTTTTCTCCCTAACCGATCGCGTTAGAGAGAAGGAAAAAGAGCTCAAGGCACGTGAATCTGCCATACTCAGCCCCAGGAAGGGAGGCAACACCCAGCTCCCCGGCTCCCCAGAGGCCCCTGGGGGGTGGGGGTCAGTTCATTCAGCGGGTTCCCTTGTGCCGGTGGCTGCTATATACCTCATGAGCAAGGACCTCGGGGCAGTCTGTAGCTGGCTTGGAGAGCGGCTCTTGGGTCTGGGGAGGTGCCTTCCCCGCGGAGCGCGGCTGGGTCCTGGGCCCGGGGATGGAGCAGGAGGGCCGGGGGTGGGGGGTGGTCCCCGGATCACATCACGCAGGGCTTGATGTCTTGGTAAGTCACTTGCTGGTGGTAGTAGGATCCGCTCCCTGCCGAGTGCATGGAGGAGGAGGCCATGGCGTTGAAGGAGAAGACGAATTCCTTCCTGTCGCACATGCTGGGGGACTGGGAGTGATAGCGCGGGATTCCTGCGGGCAGACCAGAGAGATCGCGGTTACCCGGGCGCAGCGGATCGGGCGGGGAGGCATGCACAGGTGCCGGCCCCCCCAGGACATCCCCAAGCAGGAGCGGGGTTGGCAGGAGCTTCTCCAGCCGGGAAGGGGTTCACGGGCTGCAACCGAATAAAAATGAGAGCGCATTTCGGCCCCCACCCCGCAGCAGCCTGTCCACTGCAGCAGGCCCCGAGGCCTCTGGGCCCCCTGCGGTGCTAAGCCGGGCCCCCGGCTGCTGCGATCGTCCTGCAAGGGCCTTCCCCCGTCGGGAGCCGGCGGCTGCAAGCATCCCCGGCTGCCCGCAGGCTGCGACGGGTGAAGCCCGGTGTGTCGCTCTCACCTGCCCCGCTCCGGCCTCGCAGCTGATGTGCAGCCCCAGCAAGCGCAGAGCCCTGTTCCCCCACCCCAGCCATGCTGTCAGCACACCGCCCTGCCCGGGCCGGGGGCTCCGGGGAGCCCCGCGTACACCTGTCCCCAAAGGCGGCTGGGAAACGTCTTCAGAGCCGGCCCTGCCTCGGATCCGCGCTGCCTCGGCTCCCCTGCAGTGGGGGCAAGCCAAATGCAAGGGGCAAGGAATCCGCCTGGGCCTGGGAAGCACCGATCCCCCCGCAACAACCCCTCCTGAAGTCAGTCTGTATCCAAATACGCAAGCCAGTCCATGAAAGCAAGGACTCCCCGGGAGTGAGTGTCCCCCCAAGCCCAGCCCATCTCCTGCCTGCCTGCCTGCAAGGGGACCACGGGCCGGGGTTAGGCAACGCGGATCCTGGCTTTGGTTGGGATCGGTTCGTTGGGATCTGCTCCGCGGGAAAAGCCAGGGCCCGGCTTTCCCCCGCAGCGCCGGGCCTAGCAGGGCAGGGGGATTGCAGCGCGGACCCGCTGGCTGGGGAAGCAACCCAAGAGGAACCGCATGGAGAGAAGGATGAGCCCGCGGGAGACCCCAGGCTGCGGAGCCAAGGCATTAGGCCTAGGGAATGCCTTCCCCGGCTCCGCCAGGCAGAACAGCCTTCCCCGGGCCGTAGCGGCAGGGAACCGGGGACATTTCCTTGCTGGCCTCTTGCAAAGACAGGGGCAGATGTCCCTGGCTGGGACCAGCCCAGTGGGGCAAGCACAGGGCAGCACCGGGGGCCTCCAGGGCTCCCCGCAGCCCCAGCGGATCCCTGCTCCTCCCCCGGTCCTGCCCCAAGAGCAGCCACCAAAGGAGGAAGCAGAGCGGTGGAAAAACTGCGGCTCGTGGGGCTTGGCTCCAAACGAAGGAGCCGTCCCCGGCAGCGGCCCCCTGCTTATCCACTGGGAAAGGCCTCTCAGCGCTGCTCCGGCGACGGGCAAGGGAAAAGCTGGGCCTGCCCCAGGCTGGGGATGATCATGGGAGTGGGAGACCGGGGCTAAGGGGCCCCCGCGGGCCGAGGGAGCCGCGCGGCTGCGGCCCGGTCCCTTCCGCGTGTGCGTTGTAGGAGCGGCGGGCAGGGGCCTGGAGCTGCTGCGTGGGGTGGCGTGTGTGGTACACCCCATCGCTTGCACACTTGTGCCTTGGTTTTCTTCATGTGAACTGCACGCGATCGCTTGCACACATGTGCCTCGATCGGCTACATACCCGATCGCTTGCACATGTGTGTCTTGATTCACTACATGTAAGCGGCATGTGTAATATATCCGATCGCTTGCACACTCGTGCCTTGATCTTCTGCACGTAAATTGCACGCGATCGCTTGCACACACGTGCCTCGATCGGCTACATACCCGATCGCTTGCACATGTGTGTCTTGATTCACTACATGTAAGCGGCATGTGTTGTATATCCGATCGCTTGCACAAATGTGCCTCGATCAGTGTATGTGTAGTAGACCCAATCGCTCACACACGTGTGCCTTAATCAGCTACATGTAAGCGGCATGTATAACACACCCGATCGTTTGCGCATTCGTGCACGTACGTTGCATGCGATCGCTTGCACACATGCATCAGCTGCACGAAAAAACCCCGTGTGTGCCCGGCCGCTTGCACCCGCGCGCGGCAGCCAGGTGCCTGGAAGCGGCCCTCCGCACACACGTGCCCCCCGGCTCTCCCCTCCAGTCCCGGGCTCGCTCACCTTGCAGCTCGGCGGCGTTGTGGCTGTTCTGGTGCAGGTAGCTCTGGTCCAGGGAGTGCGTGGACAGGCCGGAGGAGAGCGCGTTGGCCGCGGGGTTGCAGGGCGACAGCGGCTGCTGCTTGATGTACGAAGCGCCGCTGTTGAGGGCGGCCGAGGCGGGGGGCGCCCAGGCGGGGGCCGAGCTGGAGTAGACCGAGTGCGGCTCCATCACCCCGCCGCCCGCCAGCAGGGGCGAGGCGGGCACCGAGCCGTCGGGGTGCGGGTAGTCGGCGCCGGCCGAGCCGCCCATGTAGGAGTGGGCGGCGTTGGAGGGCAGGTGGGGCACGGAGTGTCCCGCCAGCCCCATGCTGTCCACGTTGGCCGGCAGGTGCCCGTTCATCATGCCCAAGCCGCCCTCCAGCGCCAGGCTGTTGGGCGGGCAGGAGATGGCCCCGGCCGAGCCCTGGAAGCCGTAGCCGTCGGGGAGGTGGTTGAAGCCCAGGCCGTTCATCATGCTGTACATGGGCTTCAGCGCCTGGCATTTCCTCCTGAAGCCCCGCGGGCGGCGGCGGAACGAGCCCTCCTCGAACATGAACTCGCTGGCCGGGTCGATGGTCCAGTAGTGGCCCTTGCCCGGGCGGCCCAGCCCCTTGGGCAGCTTGATGAAGCACTCGTTGAGCGAGAGGTTGTGGCGCACCGAGTTCTTCCAGCCCTGGTAGGAGCCGCGGAAGAAGGGGAAGCGGCTCTGCAGGAACTGGTAGATCTCGCTCAGCGTCAGGCGCTTGGAGGGCGAGCTCTGGATGGCCATGACGATCAGCGCGATGTAGGAGTAGGGCGGCTTCTCCGGCCGCCGGATGCCCGCGTTGCTCTTCTTGGCCTTGGGGCCC
>NW_005842044.1:1181549-1182818 GCF_000455745.1 Alligator sinensis
GGCTTCTTCAGCCCAGGAAGGGGGAAAATGAGGTCGGAGCATCTCTCCATCAGCCGGGCTGTCCCGCACCCACCGGGGTAAGTGCCTCTCGCCTCTTGTCGCCTTCTTCCCCGGCGCGCGCGGGCAGGTTTTGGGGGACTGGAGGGGTGTGTGATCTCTGGGTGTGTGCATGTATGTGCTCTATGTGTGTATGTGCTCCCTCTGTGTGCTCTGTGTGTGCATGTGCTCTCTGTGTGTGTTCTGTATACGAATGTGTTCTGTCTGTGTGTGTGCTCTCTCCACGTGCATGTGCGTGTGCTCTGTGTGCATGTGCTCTCTGTTTGTCCTCTGTACGTGCATGTGTTCTGTCTGTGTTTGTGTGTGCGTGCGTGTGTTCTCTCTGTGTCTATGTGCTCTCTCTGTGTGAGTTCTCTGTGTGCTGTGTGTGTTATGTGTGTATATGCTCCCTGTGTAAGTGCTCTGTGTGTATAATCTATGTGCTCTCTCAGTGTGTGTGCATGTGTGTGAATATGTCCTCTGTGGGTGTATGTGCTCTGTATGTGTGTGCGTGCGGGGGGGAGGTTATATTCTCAGGGTACATCTCTAGGAACCGAGCAGATGCACCGGCTTCTGCAATTTTATCTCTTGTCACGATGGGGGGAGGAAAAGCAAAGATCCCCCCAGCCAAGGTGAAATCAGCCCAGCCGAGCTGCCTCTCTCTAACCAAGCCCCTCCGGGACAGCAAAAGGGCTAGGAGACTCGTCTCCCATCACTGCCACCCCACCCGCTTCCTCCCCAGATTTGCTTTTAAAGGTCGGATGATAATTTAATACCTTTTACAAGAAAGATAGATACCCATCGGGTTTCCAACACACGCACAAAAAAAAAAAAATCCCTCTTATTTGCAAGCAATCGTTACTAGCCGTCAGGGCGCCTGACACGTTTGTGATACCACCAACAGGGATTCAGCAGCCAGATCTTCCTCGTCTGCCCCCCTCCAGCTCCCTTTGCTAACCCGGGAAGCACTTGGCAGCGTGCTGCAAAGCCAGCGGCACGTCTGCCCCCCCCGGCCCGGGCAACAGCTGCACGTGGGACCGAGCCCCACGGGCGGGCGTGGGGAGGGCGCGGGGCGCCTGGCCTTGCAACGCAGCGGACTTTAAAGGAAGAGATGAAGCGTGGATGAAGCCGATGCTCCAGTGGGGAGGCTGCTACTGCTGTTTCCCAGCCAAGCTGCCCCCTCCTCCCCCACTTACGGTGCTAGACAGAAGGCAAACTCCTTGCCACCTAGGA
>NW_005842044.1:1182828-1184477 GCF_000455745.1 Alligator sinensis
TAGGGCCTGGGATACAGCATCGTTCACACCTACAATGCTTTGCGGGGTGTCTCTTTGTATAGGATCCTCCCAATTTAGCTAGAGGCGGACTAGAAAATATCTGCCACCCCGAAGTGCTCTTTGCGGGTCCTATCAACATGCTGAAAGCCAGCGGTTTAAAACCAGAGGGAAAGTAAAAAAGGAAAATAAAATAAAAGGGCAAAGCAGGGGAGGTGAGTGGTGCATCGTGTATTGTCCAGAATTAAACAAAAAACAAAAAACAAAAAAAACAAACCAAAACCCACATCCCCTATCTTCAGCAATGATCGGATCCCGCTGTAATAGATCCTCTCACCATTGATCACAAGGGAAAAGTAGCTCCTGGGTCAGGTTTTTATAGCATTTTCCCCGCAGTCCTACCTACCCCGGGTCCTCTGTTTTGCCAAATGGACAAATGTGTTATGGCTGGAATTACTCTTTTCGTGTGTGTGTGTGTGTGTGTGTGTGTGTGTGTGTGTGTGTGTGTGTGTAGATAGATAGCTAGATAGGTAGATAGATAGGTCTATATCTATATATACAGTATGTACTTATCTATCTATTTGTAGATAGATAGATTATATATAGATATGATAGATAGATGATATATAGATATAGATATCAGTGTGTACATATCTATTTCTAGCTACTTATTTATAGATAATTTTTTTTTAATAAAATAACTTGATTGGTAACCCCCCCTGGGTTCCTAGAAAGAAATCCCCAAAATATAAGAAACAGCTTGGGGGAAAGGGGGCAGGGGGAGAACCTCCCCCCGCCCCAAATCACTGATGTAAATTCCCGAAGTATAAACAGTGGCTGCAGTTTGCAAAGAAGCTAAAAGCTGGGAGGCAATTTGCACGCAGAAGTCACTCAGCTACTGTACCAGCAAAATAATTAGCTCCAGCAATCAGGTCCCTTTTGGAAGAGCTTTTAATGAAACCATTTTCTTTAGCCTAAACGAACACGGGGTGTGTGTGTGTGTGTGTGTGTGTGTGTGTGTGTGTGTGTGTGTGTGTGTGTGTGTGTGTGTGTGTACACACATCTCAAGAAACAAAATTGCAAGAGCTGGTACATCTGCTGGGTTCCTAGTCATTGGGTGAGGGGGAGCAAAGACCTCATCAGCAACGATGAAATCAGCCCAGTCACTTTTGGGAGTGTGAATATTTTCTTTCCCATCTCTTTTATCTGATAAACAATATCGATATGGGGTCTGGGGAGGTTTATCCGTGTGCCATCTTCATTATGGCATACTAAATGAAGATGGCTGTATTGTATAGGTTTGGCTGTGGGGGTGGGGGGCAGGAGAAATGATGGGAAGAGGTGGGGACCAGAGGCCGGCCCAGGAGTGTATTGGGACCGGGATTCTGGCTCCCAGCTTGCCAAGGCCTTGACTGTCCCTGTCAAACGGGAGAAAACAAGGCAGGCAAGGGCCAGTCGCCCTCCAGACATAAGACACCTCAATGCTGCTCCTCGACTCTTTAGGGCTCCTAGGACATGAGGGTTGAAGGGACCTCAGGAGGTCACATCTAGTCCAACCCCCTGCTCCAAGCAGCACCAACCCCACCTAAAATCATAGGTGCTGGGGGTTGGGAGGATTTTTTTTTGACATTAAAAAAAATCATAATCATGCT
>NW_005842044.1:1184518-1185010 GCF_000455745.1 Alligator sinensis
GGAATCTCTTGGGGGTTTTAGCCAGAGCCAGATCTCCCAGCCTAAAGCGAGCCTACTGTTTGAAAAGACCCCTTTGCTCTGAAAATGGGTTGTTTCCAAAGCTCTGCCCCTTCCCCTTCATTTAAAGGGGGGAAAAAGGGGGAAAGCGGCGGTGTTTTGTGTAAAAATAGACAAATCCGCGCTCTCTTCCTTTTCCTGGGCCGAAGGTATTTTTACTAGCTAATTGCTTAAGTGAACTAGACCCTGCAACAAGCCGGCCTGTAATCCGAGGCTGGAAATGTATATAGGTAGTATTGTTAGAAGCAGGCTCTGCACTGGGGTGCTCCTTTGCAGAGAGGCCCGGCGTGTTTATCCGAGCGCAGACCACCCATGCAGAGGGCAGCAGCGACGTGCGGCTATCTCCCCCCTGCCCCTGCTTTTCATTAACACCAGGGGCTTCAAGCCAGCCCCTCGGCTTTTCTTTTTCCCCCTCCCCCCCTTTTCCGGGGCTGT
>NW_005842044.1:1185131-1192653 GCF_000455745.1 Alligator sinensis
GGCATGGCCTGGCTCCATCGCCCTGCCCAGGAGGGGCTGTGGGTGGGACCGGGGAGCCAGGGAGGAGCGGATCCAGGTGAGAGCCTGCCCCGGGGAGCTCAGGGATGGCAGGATCGGGCCCCTGCTTAGCAAGCTGGTGCTGTCTGTTGGAGCACGGGGCTGGATGGCAGTGTGGGAGGCTGGGGGCAACGCTTTCAGGAGGAGGTGATCCAGGTGTGGGGCAGGGGCGAGCTTTCCCTGAGCACGGGGCAATAAGAGAGGTGCAAGTGCCCCCCCCCCCCTTCCCAAGCTTTGCCACAAGAGGTTCAAGGAGCCTGGGAAATGCAATGCACGCGTCCACACTGCAGGGACTAGCCACGACCTGCTCCGGATGCAGAATCAGAGGCTCCATTTACCTCGGAAAGGCACCACGAAGCGCTCTCCGGCCCAGAGCACAGCCCCGCAGCACACACGTGTGTGCAACACCCCACGCCTGGGCACAGGCGCAGGCATGATGTCCACGAGCGCGTGGGAGATACAAGCCCTGGAGGAGCAGGTTCAGCCGGAGGGACTAGACTTGCCCTTGGATGTCCCGGAGTAAGGAGTTAGGCCCATTTCTGCACCCAGGAGCACCCCTGGAGCCGTGCCTGGCCCTGGCCCTGTCTGCTGAGGTCAGGGGGAGGGGGGAATCAGACGGGGCATCCCGCTTGGATGCGGTCTCGCGTGTGCTCGCCCCAAAACACCCACATTTTCCATGACGCTCTGCAATGAAATATTTGACACCATTACAGCATAGGAATGTGCAGCTCTCCCCTCCAGCCCCTGGAGCAGGGACCAGCTCTTTTCAGGGCCTTGGCTGCGTCCACCCGATCCGCAATCGCTTCCCACAGAGGCGATCTTTAAAATATCCCCGTGTATTTATATCCCGGCGCACGGGAGGGGAGAGTACGAATACTTTCCTTCGGGCCCCATCCGCCTGGCTGGGACTCAGGGCTGCAGCAAGGCACCAGGGCTGCAGCAGAGGCTGCTCCTGGGTTGCTTAGCTACGAGCCTGCCTCGCTACATAGGGGCCAAAAAAATAAAGAAGACTTAGACTGGAGGTGTGGTGCCTTCAACCAACTCCTTACACCAGGGTGCAGTTCTGCCCCCTTTGAAATCTGTGGGGAAACTCCACTGGCTTTCCAGGTTTTGCAGAGCCCGATCCTGCCCCGGGGAGCTCAGGGAAGGCAGGATCGGGCTCCTGCTCTGCAAGCTGGTGCTGTCTGCTGGAGCACGGGGCTGGCTCGTACAGCTGGGCTGAATTTGGGAGGCGGGGGCAACGCCTTCAGGCGCCCTAGCATTGCTGGCACCCCAGCTGAGAGACGGGGTGTGCAATAAGAGAAAGCTGCCCCTGTTCCACCATGCCATGCCTGGTGCATTCAGGGCTAGTGTCGGGACCGTGGAGGCAGTCTCTCCTCCCACTCCTCTTGCCAGCTAGGCCTGGCCCATGTGCTTTGCCTCGGACCTTCCCTTCCTCCAGCGCGACCCTAAATCCAGGGACACCCTCAGCTCGCACCCCGGGGCGGGACTGCAGCTGAACCTTGCCCGGGGGCGGGGGGGGAGGTTCTTTTTGTTGGACCTGTGTTAAGGTGTCGCCCAACAGAGCCATAAAACCCTGCCTAAAACCCACCCAGGGTCCCTCTAACACCCAGAGCACTGCGCGCTCAGAGCCTCTCGCGCAGTGCGCGCACACACCGCGCAACCTGGTTGAACAGGAAGGCTGAACTAGGCTGAGAACAAAACGTCCAGAAAAAAAATAAGTATTTGGAGATCCGCGTGGTCCCTTAGAAAGCAAGCAAGAAAGCAAGCAAGAGAAAGGATCTGCGTGGTCCCTAAGGAAGGAAGGAAGGAAGGACACACAGGCGCACAGAAAGCAAGCGAGGAAGCAAAGCCCTCTGGATTTGTCTTGTCCAAGGGCAAGCAGAGTGCCTAACCCCAGCGCGTGTTACCCGCTAGAAAAGCGTCGCTCGGGGCAATGTCATGTCTGGAAAGACTGTGTCGATGCTACGACATTTATGTTACAGATACACAAAAATCCCTACAACGAAAATAATTAGGAAAGCACTCAAGGGGTGGGGCAAACCAGCCCCGGAGCCGCCGCAAGACGATGATTTCTTGTCCAACGAACTAACCCGGTCCTTCTGGAGCGAAGTTGCAGAACCTGCCTCTTCCCACCTCCAAATGTTGCTCGCATTTATTTTCCCCTCTCGTTTTTTTTTTTTAACCTTAATAGCCCCCGGGCGTTTGAGATGCCCCAGATCTCAGCTAGTGAGCAAGGCAGGGCAAGGCACCAAAGCCGGGCGGGTTTGCATCTCGGGGACCTGCGTTTTCTGTTTGCGCACAAGGGGAAATAGTTTTGATTGCTGCGGTGTGGTCAGCAAAGTATTCCCTCCCCCGTCCCCCCTGGAAGAAGCTGACACCGTTTTGTGGTTGACAAAAAGCTCTGATTTCTAGTTACGCTTTGCGACCCCAAAAGCAAACCCTGATTGGATTTATCCGGGGCTAAGCGGAGGAGGGGGAGGCTGCCCCAGCCCGCAGAGGGAACCGCGCTGGGGCTGCAGGTTTCCACTTGGAAAAGGCGAGACAGCGAGGGTCTGAAGGTCCTTTTTCCTCCCCCCTGTTACATACATTCCCCCGGTTCTAGGAAAGCCTTAAAACCACTGAGGGGAGGCAGAAGAGCGGAGCTCTGCAGAAAGCCGCGGGCTCTAGGAGCTCCAGCTCTAGCCCATCTCAAGGGGGCGAAAGCGGAGCCGGGCCGGCAGCCCGCACGGCATCGGATTGCTCTGTTGGAAACCAGGGGTGCCCATTTCCACCTCCCTCATCACCAGTGAGCTGAAGGCCCGGGCAGAGCATAGAGGAGGGGCAGGCTCCAGCATCGCCCCGGCTGGGGGGCTGCGGCTCCCGGAGATGCCCCGCGGGGGGCTTGGAGGAGACACCAGGGTTCAAGGGCAGTGCGGGCCATGCGGGCTGGCACGGAACAGGCAACACTCCAGCGTGTCTCTGCACCGGTTGCATTCAAGCAGGCAATGCTACGAGGCTCAAAGCCTCCCCTGCACCCTCGGGCTTTGCAAGGTGCCCAGAAAGGAGGGCGGCGGGGCCAGGCCGGCCCCCTCCCCGACCATCCCGCCACGGTCAAGTGCAGACACAGCCCGCGCCCGGCCTCCAATCACTGGATCCATGCCCCCGTGCTTGTTCCCCCCCCCTGAAGCATCGAGGTGTTTTGGAGAAAATCATCCCACCCCAAGCAGTGCCCGGGCTCACCAGCCCGCAACGCCCTCCTCTGTGCGCCGAGCCCTGATCCAGCAGCATCCGCGAGGCCGCTTTTGGGAGCTGGCCCGGCTCAGCCACCTGCTAAGGGACAGCTCTTGCCACCCGCTCCGCGGCTTCTCCGGAGCACATCGCTACTTTGCACCGGGTTGGCAGCTCCCTGCAATCAGCCACCCGGCGCCGGAGGCACGGGGCGGGGAGAGACACCAGCCCGGGCCGGCTCTGCCTCTCCTCCTTCGGGCTTCACCCGGAGCTCTGCAAGCGCCCCTGTCTCCTCCAGGTCGCATGTATTCAAGGGAGCACCCTTGGGGGAAAGCTTCCTCCCCTGAGTAACCTTCCCAGTTTCCTGCGCGTCGTGTGTCCGCTAAATTGCACCGAAATAAACCCCCCTTTCAACAAAAGAGCCCCGGGCCCGATCCCCCCCTCCCACCAGCAGTTTCTCCCGGGAACAGCCCTGGGGTCCTCTGGGCATGTTCCCTTATCCGTGGACTGCAGCAAAGGTGGATATTTGGGAAAGGATCCGCACGTAGCTGCTTGCATTTATTTCCCCCCCCCCCATTAAAAATCACCGCCCCCTTTTTTCAAGCCAATTTCATAAGAAATGTAGGACTAAAGAATTCAGTATTAGAGATGAGCATCTCCCGGTGTGTGTGTGTGTGTGAGGAGGGAGGATTTGGGGCCAGATCCCTGGGTCTGAAGCCAAACAGAAGTAGCCTTAGCTTCAGTGAGGGGTCTGCTTCCTTGGGGCAGAGAGGATCGGGGCCTCTGGTCAAAGCAAACGCCCATTGAAATCAATGGCAAGACTTTTGTTGAATTCAATGGGGCCAAAATTGTGTTTGGGATTATGTACACACACACACACACACACACACACACACACACACACTCGCACATACAGAGAGAGAGGGAGGAAGTATAGCGGTGCCCAAATATATTTAGGTTCATTGATTGTAGTTTACTCAGCCAATTAATACTGGAGGCAAAGCCGTGCGTTTTACCCTGTTTCCATAGCGCAGCTCAAATTTAAGCTACATACAAAACAGTAAGTGGGTGTCTCCGAGTTTGTATCTACTGTATAAACATTAGAAATCACTTTTGATCTGGGCCCCCCACCCCCATAGGAAAATGCAATTTTCTCATCTCACTCTTCTTTCTTTAAGGGGAGGGGGGAACCCTGTTTTGATTGGAAACTGTCCCAGCACCAGCACCTCCAAAATTAATTGTAAAGTGGCTTTGTGGGGAGGTAGGGGGTGTCTTTATTTTTATTGCCAAGAATTGGTAGCCCAAGGAGTGGTTCACGTGGAGAGACTAAAATAAAAAAAACGCCTTTGGAGGCTGGTTCAAGAGCTCTAAAATGCTGAAATGATGTTGAATCCGAATCGAAACATGCTGCCCTGGGCGCCGCACTGGGTTCATAATCCCAGCACGTTGTGCATGGGTGACCCCGGCCTGGGCTGGACGGGAGTCGGGGGTTTCGGATACACGAAGAGTCGGAAAATCTCATTTTTCATTTCCTGTTTAGAAACCAGAATAGGAGCCTCGTAAAGTGATCCCTCGTTAAGAATCGGTTATTATTAGCTTCGGTATTTGCCATTATCCTAACTCCCCGATACTGCCTGCAATTGCACTCGGGGAGAGATCCTGGGAGGACTGCACTGCGTTTGAATAAAATGGAAACACAAAGGGCAGATCCCAGGGTAGGCAAACGCCGGTGTTTCTTTCCGGAGTCACAAGCTGTGCTGTAGCAAAGCAATTTCTCCGCGAGGCTGTCTAGCGATGGGGTCGGATGAATTAAGCTCTCCCAGTGGGTGCATCTGTTCCTTGGGAAGTGTGTGTGTGCTTGCATGGAGCAGGGGGAGGAAAACTTTGCAAAGACTCATTGCAAACGCCAAGTCCAGACTGATACATTTATTTTCTCAGTCCCATTACGCTCTGAAATGTCTAAGAGTGGCCAACAAGACACCCCCCAGTTCCTGCCTCCTCTGCAAACGCATTTCCAGTTGCATATATACTTTTTTGAAGCTTAATCCGATTAAAATTGGCAAACCAAAGAGAAATGCGAAGTTTAATTCTAGCGTGGCTTGTCTCATCAGAAAGCACTGGAAACAAACCGCCTTGAATAATGAAATGTCAGTTTATATTATACCTGTAGGGCACAAGGGCTCGGAGTGAATGATCCCTTTAACTATTTTTTTTCTTTGCACCACGTTTATTTTATTTTATTTTTTTACATTTTGGATACGTTTAGATTAAATGTGTGTGTGTGTGTAGTGAGAGAGAGATCTACCTATACATATACATAGTTCTCTGTGTGTATGTATATACACACACACACACACACACACATATATATATGTGTGTGTGTGTGTGTGTGTGTGCGTGTGTATGTGTGTATATACATACACACAGAGAACTATGTATATGTATAGGTAGATCTACACACACACCTATATATATATATATAAATATATATATATAAATAATTTAATCTAAGCGTATCCAGAATGTAAGAAAAAATAAACGTGGTGCATAGAAAAAATAGTTAAAGGGATTATTCACTCCGAGTTCTTGGATGGATAGATAGATAGATAGATATCAATTTATATCTATATCTATTCCAAGGGGGGAAAATATGTTCGGGAAAGATATAGATATAGATACAGATCTATTCCCCGAACATATTTCCCACCTTGGAATAGATATAAAGCTCCATGTTTTAAAGGCATTAATTTCCAGCATCTGAGACCATCAGGAAATGCATCAATTGAAAGAGGACTGCCTGGCTGAGGCTTTACTTTTTCCCCCCCTCCCTGAAATATTTCCACAAACAGGATTTAACCCTGAGTTGTCGTGTCCGTGTGCAGCCAGAATCACTCTAACATTAACTGCCTGCTTGGAGATGATTTATGTACGAATTTATGAGATCTTCCTACCAATGCAATTCCTGCCTGTATACTTTAGGTATATAGACACACAGCCACGCGCAGTCTCCTGATATCGTTACAACGATAATTAATATCTCGGTCTATTGTATGCCTATCTAGCCACTGATGTCGCTTCTATGCAGATATCCATACACTAAAACCATATAGTGACGCATGTCTTGCATTAAAAAGCCTGACTTTATCCCAGCTACATAGCGCGTCCAAAAAACGATAGCCTTGCCGCTCATAGCGGGATAGACACATGATATACGCAATTATAAGCGATAATGATATCGTGCCTGGATATGTAGGAATTAGTTAAACGCTATATCATTAATTGCATTAATAGGCAGATTCCCACCCTGCACCAAATCCCGGAGCGCTTGTCTTTTCTCTGCCCTCTCCCCAGTGCCGCATTGCCAGGTGTGTCTCCCTGCTCCCGCCCCTCCAGCTGCACTCATTCGGGAACCCGCAGTGCCAAGCCCAGCTCTTGGGACTCAAGGCACAGGCACGTGTCAGGTCCCGTGGTTTCCACCGCTCAGATCCCTCCTCGACCCTGAAAGGACACGAGGAGCTCCTCGTTGCTCGCTGGTCCTTGATTTAGGTTGCACCCCTATCTGAGAACCACCGCACCTCATTGCACTGATGAGGAGAGGTGAAGCTGAGAAAAGTCCTGTGGGATGACTAGAAATTACCCTGAACCTTCCCGGCTGGGGAAACCGTTGTTTGCAGTCTCTCAGAGCGAGACTAGAAATTACAGGCAGACAAATTGCACCGATTTATTGCACACCCGGCAGCAATGTCAGATGCTGAGCACTTAAAACCAGATCTAGCTAACCCCCCCACTCCAGCATCTGGGGGCACTAAACGCTCCTGATGGACTGTCAAGTGGTATCAAGTGCTCCGATTAAACCCAATACACACGTGCTATGAAATTAGCGCCGGCGGGTCGGAAAGGGGCATTAGCTTCACACTGGGAAAAAACGGCTCCAGAGTCGCAGACAGAAGTTAAGCTAAAGAAACGGGTTCTCTGAAAGATCCCCCCAGCTCCAGGTTAGGGATAGAGATTTCCCCTTCCATAGCGACAAGCTTTTGATTCAGCTATTGGAAGAAAACAAGAGAGCTTCCCTATTTTGATAGCTACCTGCATAGGTAGGTAGGTTGGCAGATAGACAAGCAGGTGTTACATGGTGGATGCCTAGATAGGGAGGGAGGTAAACAGATAGGTAGGTTGAGGGGGGCATATGGGGAAATACACATTCTTGCTCAGATAAATGCCCTTACAAGGGACGAAGGATGGAGGTGGGGAAAGA
>NW_005842044.1:1192892-1193658 GCF_000455745.1 Alligator sinensis
GTGGGGAAGCTCTCAAGTGAAAAGGCGACTCCATCAATACTGATTCTCTTATTAGAAGTGGCAAGGAGCCACTCCTGTGTTTCTCTAGGGCAACTAGCCACTTCTCTGTTCCTCCAGCCACCGCTCCTGATACAAGCAGAGGGATCCTAATAGGAGCTGGAGTCAAGCTAGGGGTGCGGAGGGCTGTCAGGAGCCCAGGGGGGGCAGGTCCGCAAGCGGGGGAGGTTTAACCCGCTCGCCCTCCAGCTAACCCGAGCTAACAGCCGTGCGTGTGCACCTCCCAGCCAGAAAAGTAACGCTGTAAAAAGCAGATGAGGCGGGCGATTATACTGCCTGGAGACACACCTGGATGCATCACCCCCGGGTTGTCTTGGAGAACTCTGCAGCAGGAGGGCAGGGAGTTTCTCAAGCCTTTGTTATGTTAGATCCAAACCAGAAGTGAAAATTAGCTTTTAACCGGAGTTCTTCTTAAAAAAAAGAAAGAAAGAGCCAAACGGTGGCAATAAGAAGGACAGTTCACGTCCCACAAAATATTCTGCACCTTGACCGGAGAATCCCGGATTTGATGTTAGATGCATATCTAGATCCAGCTCCCCAGCGAGCAATACCTGTTTAAATCTCGGGTAACAGCATGAAAATGCACATTATATAATATATCAAACGTTATGCACTAGAATTATGCGCGCACACATATACTCAGCTCTACATCGTGTGATATGCATCTAAAAATGTGCCCCTCTCTCTCATATATATATATATATATATA
>NW_005842044.1:1194106-1217781 GCF_000455745.1 Alligator sinensis
CCCCATATTCATTCACTCGCTAAGCCCAGCTAATACGCTTGCTGAAAGCCCCGAGCTGGTCTCTACGTTGACTTCGCTGGCTTAGTAGGTGGCCGTGTATATTTTTGTTGAAGTAGTGTTTATGTTAATGAAAAAGGATGAGATTACAAACAGACCACTGAATGCCCTGGATGTTGCTGCCGGCTTGGTCTAAACTGTATACTTCCAACCTAATCAGTTCTGGGAGCAAATATGATTTGTGTATTTTTAGCAGAAACACATTTGCATTCTTTGGGGCAGGAGATTTAGATGTGTATATGTGTGCGTGTGTATATGTATGGGGGTGTGTGTGTGTGTGTTCGCTTCCCCCCTTTTGCTTTGATTCAAGATGGGTACGAAGTTGGCCATGGGGATCCCCCAGGCTAAGGCAGACTGGCTTCGAGGGCATCTCAGCCTTTTCAAGAAATGGCATTTTGCAAAAGCTGTCACTAGCTACCTAAGTAAGTAAGTAAGTAACGGTGCCCAGGAGGGATGCTCTTAGGTTGGCAGCCCCTCGGACTCAGGAGGACGGGCCCGATCCTGCTGCCCTAAAGCGGGACACGGCGCCGGGGTTGACACACGTTGGCAGGCGGCGCCTCTGAAAGAAGCGCGATGATCGCTCTCCTGCGGTTGAAACACCCCCCAGCTCAGGAGCAGTGAGAAGCCCAAGGCATACAATATATTAGCGGCCTCGTGGACCAGGGGTCCGTCCTCCGTCCCCCCCACCCGGTTCATCTCACCGTTATTTGTAGAGATGTCCTAAATGCAATAGTGACGCGCTGAGATTTCCATCCCAACCCCCCTGTCCCTGCAGGGACGTGATTGAACCTGGACTGTGGAAGCAGGAGACTGACTCCAGCCTATTTCTGTTGCTTTAATCAGCCTCCTCAAACAGGCAGCACCAGGACACCGGGCAGCCCGGAGGGTGTCTTTGCTGTGTGCACTGGACCGCACGGGGTGGAGATATCTCGCTTTTAGCAATGAGATGGGTCCAAGCCGGCCGGCTGCCCCGGGACAAACCTGTAGGGCAGAGGGGATCATCGCTCAGCCACGGCATGAGCCGGGGAGCCCGCACCAGGCTCGCAGCCGGTCCAGCCCCGTCCCACGCCGGTCCCCAGCGCGGGTGAAAGTTGTCGGGAGTTTTCGCATCGATCCCATGTATCGCTGCTTTGTTTCGCTATAGCCTAAACTACAAAGCAAACCCCAAGTGTAAACAAGCCCCGTTTGAAGAGGATATTAGCAGAAATGGGGGCAGGAGAGTGAAACTTTAGCAGGAAAGAATTTAACCGAACAAAAACCAAACAGAAGAAAGAGGGGGGAAAAAAGGGAGAGAGAAAGAGAAAGAAAAATCTAAACAAAACTCTCCCCATGAGGAAAGATAATTGCTTTGCCGCATTAAAGTTGCGTGGGGAACTAGACCGACGGTTTTTGAGGGCAAGGATGAAAGCAAGAGTGTCTTTGCTTTGTTCGACTTGCTAACAGCCCAAACCCTTCCAGGCAAAAATGTCCCTGTCCTTTTGGGCTGTGAGAGTCTTTGGAAACAGTACCTTCAGGTAGGACTAAGAATTCAATATAATATAATATAATATAATATGCAGTGTAATACAGTGCAACATAATACAATGCAATGCAATGCAATGCAATACAATGCAATGCAATGCAATACAATACTATGCAATGCAATGCAATACAAGGCAATGCCAACAAGTTCTTTTGTTCTTTTCTGGTATCTGGAACGAAGTTTGCTGCTTGAAAATAGCACTCCAACTTTGCAATAATACTAATGCATCATATTAGCGCCCCCCCCCCTTTTTCTTTTTGTAATAAAAGAGGCAATGGGCACAGAGTTGTTTGTAAATGGGTAGGATTTGACAAAAATACAGTGCAGACCCGTGGGCCTAAATTTTGGAAAGCCAGGCACCTCTAATGACTTCAGGCTCCCTGGAGAAGGTGGACTCTCTTGCTTCACTTTAATTTGCGTTTTGAAGCACTTCAACTGCAGGGGACCTGTCATTTTGCCCCCTAAATCAATACTTCCTCCAGTTAAATTCAAGGAGGGATGGGGTTAAAGCAGGACCCGTGGCAAAGCCTCTAGAAAAAGCTCAGATCAAGCAGGATTTCTCTGCAATGAATGCTCCCTGCCTTCACATGCTCTAGTCCATGCCTGCTGTTTGTGCCTGCATTTATTTCAGAGTTTTTAAGCTTGTGGACAGTATAATTAGGCAGAGAAATTCCCCCTGAATTGCAAAATCTTTAAACTCACTGCTTGGGATCTAATAAGGGATCCCCAAGACCCCCCCCCCCACACACACACACACACTTCCACCCTTTCTATCCCATCCCACCCAGTCCTAGCTGCAGCATCCAAGGGGCTGTGCACCAGCCAGGCACGAAGAGGCAAGAGTAGATGAAAGTGGTGTCACATTAATGTCAACCACAACTCCAGCCCACACAGCCTTGATGGCTCATATTAATCTTGCCAATTCATCTGTCAGCACGTGGCTAATCCCTAAATAGCCTCCAACAGGTGCTTCATGCTTCCACCTCCTCCTTGTCCCCTGCCCACCCCCAACCTACCCTAAACTCACTTAGATGGTGACAGTGACTTTCTCCTTTTGAGCCCCAATGTACACATGTGTTTAAATAAGTCTTTGAAGATATTATTTAGCCTGGGCAGGGGATGCTGTGGCTCCCCTGATGCATAGTCATGCCTGGGAGAAGAAACCATTGAGGGACAAAGAAGGGGTCACCTGGGTGCAGCTCGCACTCTGGTTTTTCAAGCACAGATTCCCACCCACCCCACCCCACCCCACCCTTTTATTCTTATTTTTTTTGCAAGGATGTTTCTTTGGATGAGCAGTCACTGCCATCTGTTGCCTCCTGGAGTGAGAACCAATAACACTTTAACCAAAGATGCTGAAGCTTGGTCCCAGAGACCGCGTTTCCAGTTCTTTGTCTGGATCCCAGTCCCCTGCTCTCCATATCGGAGCCGAGCAAAATCCACACATTGCTGCCTGCTTCCCAGAGGCAGCTGGAAATACTCTCCTAAATCAATCTGCCCCGAAGACCCTCCATCTTCAAGCCCTTTGGTTTTGTCAAAGGGATTACAATAAAAAGATCTTAACTAAAGTTTTAGCTCGGGAAGCCATGTGATCCCCTGTGCAATTTTATCCTACAATTAAACTCAGGGTCAAATATTTTCTTCACTACGTTATCAGAAAATCCACCGGCTTATTATAGTGTATATTTAGCCATAAAGTACCGGTTGTATTGAGTGGAAGATTAAAATTATTGCGTTGCAGGGCACAATCTTTCTAGCACTGTTATTTAGCACAGTAGTCTTAAATACAGGTTTTTACATAGAGGCAGCCTTATTAACTACTAAAACTGAATCCAGATTGCTTTCTCCTTCCTACAAGGACAGGAAAAAAAAACAAGTTTTATTTCAGCTTGGCAACTTTACTACATTAAACGGTTCACACGTACTTTTTAAACACTTTGCATCGCAGCACTCGCCTGTTGCAACTTATCTGGAAAATGCTAGAGTTTGTGAGGATTAATTTGACAAAGCTGGCTTCAGTCTCCAAGACAGCTGCTGGTATTTAAAAGCCCAGATTGACTGGGGAGTTTTTTTTCCAACACTGAGCACTGGAAAAGTCACCTGTGAGTGTTGCATCTCTCTACAGGTTCATTAAGTCCCTTGGGAATGTGTCCATTAACTTATCAGAGGGGTCTGCATCATTCATTTATAAGTCTTTGGATCAGATCTTAACAGTCCTAAAAAAAAGGGCCCTTCACCATTGCAAGTCCTTTCTATCCATCTTAACTTGAATTTCTGCTCAGCTGACAGACCTGTTTTTGTCAAGCCACTAGTCCATTAAAATGATGCCATTAATCCTTGTATGCTACACTCGACCTACAAACTGGGGACACGCTATGTAGCATGTCAGGAAATGACTAGCAGCCCCTCATGATGCAAATATTTGGACGAAGGAGAGGTAGGAAGAATTGTCCAAATGTTTACAAAAGCCTGTTGATATCTTAAAGGATTTATAACTGACGTGTCATCTCTGCCCCCACGCTGCTTCTCTAGCAGGTGCCTCCAGTTTCAGCATGACACATGGTATGTGCGTGTTGTGCGACGGGGAGATGAGAGGGCGGTGGTTCCCCGGTTCTGGGAACCCTGTCCAACTGCTGGTGAACATGGCCAGGATCTTGTTCCCATCGGAGTCGACGGCAAAAACTCCTCTAGACTCCCAGGGCTGTTGGACAAGGCCCAATGTCAATGTCAATAACTCACGGCCCCTGCTTCTAATTAAAACCATGACCTGTGTATTTTAAACCCCCTTAAATGAATGTGGTTTGTTATAATTCTAGCCAAAAAATTAGCTTTGGGCCTAGCCACTCATTTTGCAAGCTTTATAGTGTAATATACACATATCACTGCAGAAATGTTTTAAATGTTACCCTATAGAGCTTTACCTTTTTAAGGGATGTATTAGAATGACATCTGCTTTGCTTTATAGAGATATGATACTAATATGTCTATGCTATCATTGATCTCACAGGTGATGCTCAGGACTATGAAGGCAACAAGATACAGTCCTTGCCCTGAAGAAGCATGGTCAGCACTAAGTCAAGCCAGAATAATGAAGAATAACTGCTTTTGGGCAGTGGCAGAGATGAGAGTAGAAAGTAAGTTCCCTGACTTAGGAGAAGGTTGTTAGGTTTTTTTTACCTCCAGAGCAACTGTTTAGCTAGAAACCTATTCCAAATCTATCCACACTGTTATTACTGCCATCACCATAACACAAGCATTGTGGACACAGATCGAACCAGCGGTCCATCACATCCAGCGTCCGCCAGCCCCCTCCGTTTCAGACAAAGGTATGCGGAGTCCTGCATCTAGCCTGCCAAATGGGAAAAACCAGCGTAAAATTGGAGTCACTCTGAGCTGGTAACTCCTCATCCCAGGTTTTTATTTTGCCTTTGAAACACTCACATCTTTATCAAGTGGAGCCCTGAAAATGCTGTTCTTTTCTTAGTAACACGCAGCAATCTGTATCTGCTGTAGAAAAGCCTTTAATTCATTACAGCCCTGTACTACCAGCATTTGCTGACTGCTCAGATGGGCGAATACAATGGCTCTATTGTTTTGTCTGGGGAGAGTGCATGATTGCTCACTCTTGGATAAACTGTATGTTTTCTATTTATTATCTGGTTTATTTCAATAACTTTTCTAAGGTCAGTGTAAGGCTTTTCTTTTTTTGGTCCTCATTGCACTGAAGGGAAGATAGCTGAACTGTAAAGGCTACTGTCCAAATGATGATTTTTATTTATGAAAAACGGGTACTCCTCTTAAGAATGGCGCATCGTACAGACTCTCGGCAGAAAGAGGGGAAAGATTTTCTCTTCAATGCACTTGTGCTTCATGCAGGAACTAACTCGGCTTCAGCGCCAATCCTCAAGGGAACCTTAAATATGGAGCACGGCCCACACCTTTATAATCCTTCAGGCTCACTTGGCTTTGTCTGTCCTGGCAACTCCTAATCAGTAAGCAATATTCTTATTCTCACAGGCTCCAGCCAGCATCTGCTGGACTCCAAGGTGCTGAGCGGTGATGGTGATGGCACCTCCTAACGATCCAACCTGTTTGCACGAATGAATCACTGACGTCAAAGGGAGCGTGCGGGATTTCAGCGAGGGCAGGTGCAAGCTGTCTTGTCACAAAGGTAGAGTTCGCTGCGGCTCGGCCTGCATTGCAAGAGGGACCGCGTTTGTATAAACACGTATGACACTCTCCTCGGCCTTCGCTATAACAAGATGTGGTTGCGTTGCGCATACCCCAAAGCTTTCCGCAGGCCGACCGTGCTATAGATGGAGAAGCACAAGCATTTCTCAACCCTGGGCTTGGTATTGTATTCCAGCGATTGGCACCCAGAGGGGATGTGGTGTGGGGCTGGGAGAGCCTCCATGCTCCGAGCTCCCAGCCCTCGGTGCATGGGAGGAGAGGGTGGGATCAGATAACACTGTGGCATTGTTTTCCCTATTCCCCAGACCCCGTGGAAGGCTCTGTGGGCACCATGTGGCGAGAGCACCAGGGACAAGGAAAGCTGCAGAGGAAGTGGGGAGGTGAGGGTGGTAGGCAGATACACATCATTCTCTCACCTAATTGCCTGGCCCAATTCCCCAGGGAGGGATAATATAGGCCCCCAGCTATGTAATCTTTCCACACCGCCAGCTCTCTGCGCTGGGAACAAAAGCCCTGTTGAGAGCCAAGTATGTTAATGGATTACAAAGTTCGAAGTGCTGTGGAGGAAAGGAACGGTTCCAAAAAACACAAGGACTTAGGCCATGTCTATACAGTAAACCTACCCTGTGCCTCTCACACTGCTCTGGACAGGCTGCTTCTGAAACTGGAACCAGTACAGCCACCGTCCTGAAGCGCTTCACGCCAGCTAATTAGCACTGCTGAGTGACAGGGGCAATGTACCCCACCCCATGCTAATTAGCCAACTGGGGTTTAGGAGGGCAGCCCGGCTGGAGCATCACAGTATGCCTGCGGGAGCTGCTGTCAGGCATGTTAAGCGTGCCAGGTAGACATAACCGCAGACACCTCAAGTGGGATGTCAAGGCAAAGACTGATCCCCCTGCTCAGCTGCTGCCCTAGAGAGGCCTAAACGGAGTAGGCAAGAGATGTAGACTGCAATCCTCTCAAGCAAACGAGGGACCTGAACTCCAGCCCCTTAAATGAGTGCTCTACCCACTGAAGAAATGGACCCTGGGGGGAAGACCAACACCATCCCTGCCTCCACCTGCTCTCCCCACTCTGGCATTTTCAAAGGGAAAAGCAAGCCCTGCTTTATTCCTGGAAGCAAGGAGCAGGTTCATGGCTGTAGATCATATGTGGATGGAGGTGTTGACCTGCAGCCCTGAGTGGGGCAGGTCTTAGGCCTCCTGGGTGCCTTCATCATTGCCTTGCACTCTAAGCAGCTGTGCTTTGGGCACGCTGACTCCTTTTGGCTCCCTGATCCCCATCCTAGTTGGTTTGGCCTATCCTGAGGGGCCTAATTCACCTCACACCCTGTATCAGGAGCCTGGCTGCCTCCTCCTAAGACACCTCAGACTTAGGAGCTGGGTGTGCAACACTTTATTGATTCTCTCCTGATCTTACACACCTTAATCATCCTTTTGAAGCCAACTCTCCTGATCTTACACACTTTACCCAACATCTTACCGAACTCTCCTGATCTTACACACTTTACCCAACATCTTACCGAACTCTCCTGATCTTACACACTTTACCCAACATCTTACCGAACTCTCCTGATCTTACACACTTTACCCAACATCTTACCGAACTCTCCTGATCTTACACACTTTACCCAACATCTTACCGAACTCTCCTGATCTTACACACTTTACCCAACATCTTACCGAACTCTCCTGATCTTACACACTTTACCCAACATCTTACCGAACTCTCCTGATCTTACACACTTTACCCAACATCTTACCGAACTCTCCTGATCTTACACACTTTACCCAACATCTTACCGAACTCTCCTGATCTTACACACTTTACCCAACATCTTACCGAACTCTCCTGATCTTACACACTTTACCCAACATCTTACCGAACTCTCCTGATCTTACACACTTTACCCAACATCTTACCGAACTCTCCTGATCTTACACACTTTACCCAACATCTTACCGAACTCTCCTGATCTTACACACTTTACCCAACATCTTACCGAACTCTCCTGATCTTACACACTTTACCCAACATCTTACCGAACTCTCCTGATCTTACACACTTTACCCAACATCTTACCGAACTCTCCTGATCTTACACACTTTACCCAACATCTTACCGAACTCTCCTGATCTTACACACTTTACCCAACATCTTACCGAACTCTCCTGATCTTACACACTTTACCCAACATCTTACCGAACTCTCCTGATCTTACACACTTTACCCAACATCTTACCGAACTCTCCTGATCTTACACACTTTACCCAACATCTTACCGAACTCTCCTGATCTTACACACTTTACCCAACATCTTACCGAACTCTCCTGATCTTACACACTTTACCCAACATCTTACCGAACTCTCCTGATCTTACACACTTTACCCAACATCTTACCGAACTCTCCTGATCTTACACACTTTACCCAACATCTTACCGAACTCTCCTGATCTTACACACTTTACCCAACATCTTACCGAACTCTCCTGATCTTACACACTTTACCCAACATCTTACCGAACTCTCCTGATCTTACACACTTTACCCAACATCTTACCGAACTCTCCTGATCTTACACACTTTAACCAACACCTTATTCAGCTCTCCTGATCTTACACACCTTAATCATCCTTTTGAAGCCAACTCTCCTGATCTTACACACTTTAACCAACACCTTATTCAGCTCTCCTGATCTTACACACCTTAATCATCCTTTTGAAGCCAACTCTCCTGATCTTACACACTTTAACCAACACCTTATTCAGCTCTCCTGATCTTACACACCTTAATCATCCTTTTGAAGCCAACTCTCCTGATCTTACACACTTTAACCAACACCTTATTCAGCTCTCCTGATCTTACACACCTTAATCATCCTTTTGAAGCCAACTCTCCTGATCTTACACACTTTAACCAACACCTTATTCAGCTCTCCTGATCTTACACACCTTAATCATCCTTTTGAAGCCAACTCTCCTGATCTTACACACTTTACCCAACATCTTACCCAATTCTCCTGATCTTACACACCTTAATCATCCAACTGAAGCCAACTCTCCTGATCTTACACACCTTAATCAATCTATTGAAGCCAACTCTCCTGATCTTTCATACTTTAACCAACACCTTATTCAACTCTCCTGATCTTACACACCTTAATCATCCCGTTGAAGCCAATCAGAGTAACGCAAGGTCAGTGGGATTGCCCCAAAATGATCTAAAGGGTGCCCTAGCTCCCACTCTGCATAGTCCAAATCTGAAAATGAGGCAATACACTTGCTTTGGGAAAGCCCTGAGCACACCCCAATAACTGTTCTGGGCTCACACAGCACTGCTCCACAGCAGTTATGTTGCTGGGGTGCAGCCTGGCGGGGGCATGGTTATCAGCACCCCTTGCTCATCACAGCGGCACTGTAGATATACCCAAGGCCAGGGTGAATTCCCCGGAGTTGGACTCAGAGTGTGTGGAGATGCCTGTGGTTTGGAGCAGGGTGGTGGGTTTGAGCAATTTTTATTCCCCGGGATTTTCCTGGCTAATTTTCCCTAGAACACATAGTATTTCAGACCCAGATTCTCCCCTCTGTTCCCCATGTCCTGGGCCTGTATTTTTTACCCTGGGATTCTGTGTAGGGATGATGTGAGTATCACCCCATCCCTCACCCCACAACCTAGCACTGGGCCGTGCAGAGAGACTTCCATAAGGGCAGGAGAGAAAGGGGGTGAAATGGAAAGGAGACCTCTCCAGGAGGCAGCTGCAGCTGTACTGTTGGGACATTTTTGGGTTGCAAATCTGGACCTCACAATTGCCAGAGGAGCTCTATGTACTAGAAGCACTGACGTCTCTCAGTAGGGGAAAGGGGGAGTATCTTTATCAGAAGGGAAGGGATTGAAAATGGAGTCTGAAATGAGCACAGATATAAACCTGGATGCTTCTCACTCCCAATAGGGGATGAAGGAGTATTTCTCCATGTCATTTGTCACAAGTTCTGCCAGGAAATGATCCTTGGTGGGATGAACAGCCAAGGTGCTTATCCACGCACAAACCATTTTTGTCCTCCTGGAAAATGTGCGTCTTGGGATGAGGTCAAGAATGATTTCAGCTGAAGTTGCTCTGAAAGTTTCTTTGAATTTTTGCCTTCACTTGCATGGAAAGGCCAAGGAACATGCTTCTCCCTCCCCCAAAATAATCCATGTGGGAAGCCATTGGTCAAAATGCCTGGGTACACGAGCTTCACGGACAGACCGTGTGCCGCGTGGATCTGCACTATGGCAGGTTGGAAACATTTGAAACATGTTTTCTTGGAGCAAAATCGCAGTTAAAAAGTTGTAAAAAATCATCCACATTTTCCTTGCAAAATACTGAACTTTCATTTCAGTGAAAACAGCACCCTTTGCATTTTCATTTTCTCAATAAACAAACTGGACCTTTCTTTTCTTTCTTTTTTTCTTATTTTTTGGGGTTTTTTTAAGGAAGGCAGACACTTCTTGGAATCACCTTTATTGAATCAAGAATTTTCTACCAAGTTTTTTACTGAAACTTTCTGACCAGCTCTCTTTTTTTTTTCCCCCCAAGAGAAGGGGGTTGTTAGTTTATTCACAAGCAAGAGTGAAAGAGAAGGGAAAGGGAAATAAGTGGGAAAAGGCTAATGGGTGCTGATTCATACATAAAGGAACACAAAGGATGGTTCAGAGACCATCCTAAGTCTTAAGAACGCTACCCTCAATCCTTTGCTCTCCAAAGCACTTCTTGAGTGACCTTGGTCAGGTCCTTTAACCTTTCCAAATGGAAAGCAGAAGTAAGAGAGCCTCCCAGGGCTGTCATAGTGACAAGAAGGTGAAGGATCCTGAGGTGCTCAGACTCAGTGGCCATAAATACAGGAGAAATATATTCTCTGAAGGCTGTCAGGCAAGTTTCAGACCAGCCTCTGGGCCAGGCTTCCAGTACAAACACAGCTGATAAGTTCACTTCTTATTGATCCGTCATTTAGACTTTCGTGGGTGCACGGAGCAGAGATTGGCATGCCTTCTTCCCATGCTTTTCCAGCGCCATGCGGCTTCTATCACTGTAGATCACTTATTTTAATACCAATATTTGAAAATAAAGGGTCACTATAAACAAAGTTGTTGATTCTTTCCCTTCAAAACGGTTGCTAAAGTTTGTATGATTTTAAGATTAAAAAAAAAATAAGGAAGAAAAAATCAAAAAGAGGTGGTGATAGGCTATTCTCTGCTGTCCAGAGGGCACAGACAAGAAGTAATGGTCTCAAAGTGCAAGAAAGGAAACTTAGGTTGGATGCCAGAAAGAACTTGCTAATGATGTGGGTGGTAACTAAAACAGATTCGCTGTGGCATTTTTATCATTAGAAGTGCTGAAGAGCGAGTTAGACAAACACCTGGACGGTTCAGTTTGGACAGGCATGATCCGGCCTCGAGCTGGAGGGGGAGATTCATGGCCAGCCCAAATTTTATATCTATATATATTTGGACCTGGTGTGAGTTGCCCAATTACCTTGATGAACCGGGTCTTCCACCTTGCCGAGCATAAATACCTTAAAAGCCCTGGGCCCTAGTGGCTAAGTTTTTGCAGCCAAGTTGGAGCATTTTGATGGAGGCCAATTTCATGCCTTACAAGATCAAGAAATGTTCATTGAACTAATATTAGTTTCATGGAACCATGCTTATTTAATTACCTTACACAGCTATGGTATTTGCTAGCTACTTGATTATCGCATGAGGTAATATGCTTACAGAAGGTTTCCTTGATTTAGTTAATCATTTCATGGATGCATCATATTAAAAAGTATAAAACAAATTGTTTCCATAAAACCGGCAAATGATTTCATGTCACAGGTTGGTGAAAACATCTGTACTTGTTCCCACTGACTGAATGTGAAGAATTAAGGATCATCCTCTGCAGAGCTCAGTTTCAGTTCTACTGTGCACAAGAAGGAAGGAGATGTTAACGCTTTATTATTTGTAATCCTACCAGTAAAACAATTTCCTCTCTTCTTTACAGATTTTTGGCCAACGACCTGCTGGGCTATCACCGCCATCTTTTCTTGCTCCAAAGGGATTTCACGCATGGTGTCCTCTGTTTATAGACTTTCTCTAAGGATCTTCTACAATGCAGAAAAAACTGGCAACGAGGTCCCTTCCAGCCCTAATATCTTTGAAATCTATGAAACTGTGATACACACATATGTACAGATTGACCAAAATGCCTGACTTTGAGCTTGACGCTATTATCAATGCAAAAGATGAGCTGACCTATGTCGACCCCGCGCATCTTTATGCACTCCAGACAATTGAAGGGAATGGGACTCCAAGTTTATTCACCAGTGTGATGCTGCTGTTTCCACTGTAGCCCATGTTAGACTTGAACTACTGGTAGGGATTACAAGACCACTCCTTGACCCCTGGTAGGGATTGCAAGACCCTTCAAGATATGCTCCTCAGAGATGCATATCTAGTGTGGGCCTGGGGAGATCCTTGTCCAAAGGGGCCCTGACCAGGCCGGGCAACTAGACTTTTGGGTGCCAGGCAGACAAACCCAGACTCTTTACTGCATAGCCTTTGTTGGGAAGAGCAGCGTAGAAATTATATAAATAAAGCAATAAATATATACTGATGCAGAAGGCAGCGCCATAAATAATATAGGAGTAGGATGGTGGCAACTTAGCCCATTCCATGTGTGAGGAAATACGCACCTAAGTAATTGGTAAAATGTTATAAATGTCTCTTCTGGACTTCTATAAGTTTAATGGTGATGGTGGAGTGAACTGACACAAGGAGCATTTAACCAATATAGGAATCATGGCATAATATACCTGCCGAGTGCTTCCAACTTAATGCATGTCTAACGCCAGAACTAAATAGTAAAATATCCCATAAGTGAAACAGGCTACACTGATAAAAGCACAGATGTAAATGCACATATACTAGGGTTTACCTGCCTTGCTGTGTCGGTCAAGCATCCGCCTTATCGCACCCCTCACCATTACATGTCTGCAAAGCAGACTCACCTTTTTTTCCCCACCTATCTTTCCTCTCAGCCAGCTGATGGTAGAGAAGACCCTGGGTCACAGGTACCCACTGATATCCTTCTTGTTCTCAGTTGCGTCCAGCAGGCACCAGAGGGAATTTTTGCAACACAAGGGGCGCGTCTACGTGTCACCCTACAACGACATAGCGGCGTGTTATATCTCCCTACGGCACACTAGAGCAACGTAGTCATCATGCGGGTCTACACGTGATCATCAGCTGCGTCGCCGTAGCGGCGCACTCTCCCAGTATACCGGCAACATAGCGGCAAAATCGAACCGTGTGCTGCATGCATGGTGCAGTAGCCGCCCATACGTTGCAAATGGAAGTACTAAAGCACAGCGCTGTACAGCGACATGTAGACATGTCCAGGATGTAGGCATGACAAAGACACATCTTGACACACATTGTTTCTAGGCTCTTAGTAGCTTGTATGTGTATATATTCATGCATTAGTATACAACTTGCTATCTGATAGATTTTGTTAGTTTAGTTGCACTGAAGTGAATGTTCCCCTTTTTGTCTTTTTATTTAGTGTGGAAATAAATCATTCTGTCCACTTTCAATCACTCTGATTTGTTGCTGTGAACGCTGACCAGATCACCCAATGCAATTGCAAAGTGACACTTTACGTTTAAGTCATCACAGAGCTAAGAAGCTCAATCCATTTGACATATATTCACTATTTTAGTCCTGCAATGGTACCATGGGCAGTTAAGAGCTATCACAGCCAGTTTATAGAGGCACAGACACATTCTGGACCACATACTGGGGAAAAAAGTCTCCAGTTTTGTGCACTCCCAGTCACTGGGGAGAGAGAGAGACAGAAAAAGTCTCAGATGGGATGGCATGGATATAATAATGCAGTACTCTAACACACTGTCTTTCATTCAAGTCCCTTAAAGTCTTTTATAAACACCAGTTGCAAGTAGGTAAGGATCATTATCTCATTTTATAGGTGGGTCAGCTGAGAAGCAGATGCTAGGACCAAAGAAATGGACTGACATCCACACTTGGGAAAAAGTCTCCTAGGATCCCTCTCCCATGCCCAGATTGAAAAGTACCATATTTTTCTTGCAGACAAGGTTCTTTAGGTGAATATATCTTGCATATATATAATGCAGCCGGGAATACAATATGCACCTTGGGTTTGAAAGGTAGATTGAAGTAACGGATAAAACCTTTCCTTCAGGTAAGTAGCTGAGTATCAGCAGCCAGGGAGCTGAGCATGCCTTTCTTCAGCTCTCTGTGGATTGCTGCAGATTTTACTTTTGGTTTTACCCAGTAAATGACAGAACCTGCTCTTGCCATATTTCTCACATATAAAGCAAACCTATATTTCCAGAAGCGATTTGTGAAGGAAGGGGGTGCATTTTGTATGCGAGGAAATACAATACTGTCGAGCAGATGGTCATTAAGGAGATTTTAAGCAAACAAGCACTACCCCAAACCAATAGACAGATCCCTTTTGGAAGCGTTTTGAGCAAAGGTTCAGCACAGCGATATTTCACGGTACTGTTACTCTGCAGAGTTGATCTGGTTGCAGTTTAGTCTCTGGTACAATAGTTACCCAGCCTGTTCAAGTGAAATTCATAATAAGTCTGTGGCTAGCTCTTTCTTTGATAAGTTCTATCCCCTCCATTTGTTTATCTCAAGGGCTGAGCTTTGTTCCAGGCTCAAAACCAAAAGTCTTCCTACCCTGTTCTCTCCATGACTTGTTGCAGTTGTAAGGAAATAAATCTTTTTCCTTTCCTCTCTGCTGTTTCATGCAATCGCAGACCCCAAGGAAGAAAAATAGATCGCATGCTTAGCTCACCAAATCGTGGATAATACCACGTCTACTTTTGCAGTCTGCCGTTCAAATGAAAATGTGTCCATTCCCCTGGAAGTGTCTTGACTGGCATCGACATCTTAACCAAGAGCATCAGTGCATGATCCCCATTTCTGGAATTCAGACTAGTCCTAGGAAAACGAAGCAACAAAACCCATTCCCTCGAGCCAGAATCAACTTCAGGTCAGTAATTGTACATAAACACAGGTGCCCTGCATGGTCTAATAGCAGGGCAGAGCCCTTCCAACCCCTGGGCTCCTGGTTTTGCACCTAACTCCATTGTGACAGCATATTGGCATTATATGAAACTTGTTGATGATCTTAGTGAAAGGAGCTGTGCTTGAGGGAGGAGGGAGAAAATACCCAGCCTATACCCATTCCCAGTGGAAAAAATAGGAACTATTGGAGTCCACATTTCAGTTGCCACCTGAGCTTGTCAGTCTTACATCAATGACTGCATGGGGATGAAGAGTGAGCTGTGGTTTCATCCCTAGCGATACTCCCTCTAGCACAGAGCTGTTCCATGGGGTCAAGGGACGGCACAAGGGGAGCTCGTGTTGCCTTAGATAACATTGCAGATCGCTCGTCGTGGTTGGGTTTTTTTCCATCGGCCTCTCTTCGCTGGCTGTCAAATGCAGTGAGTGCTGTAGTGCGAACCTCCGTTTTATGCATCAATCGGGGCACACGTTACTTCTACACAAGTGTCTTATTCTTCTCCATAGGGCAGCCTGTTCTACGGAGGGTGCCTCCAAACAAGATGCAACAATTTCATATCAACTGAGATTTTAAACTGATACCATTGAACTAGTACAAACCTCATGTACACACTCTTGGCATAAAAATAGGGTTTTTATTTAACGTAGTTATAGGGACAAGTTACTGTGGGGCAAAGGCGGGTAGCTGCCTATGCTATAGTAAATGCAGGCCAGCCAAATTTACCCTTATTTCTCTGCAGGCTGAGCTGCTACAGGTTGGCTTCTTTGCCACGGGATAAGACCATACACACAGACACGTCCCACAGGGTACATGACCTTCTGGGAAGCCCTGTCCTTTTTGCCTCACTGTCGCTGGTTTGTGTGCCCATGCCCATGCCCATGGGAGCAGGATGAAGTTCAACCAAAAATAGGTGCCCATAAACTGAAATAAGAGTGTTGACATTAGGGTTTGGATGGGTTTAATGACTGATTTAACTCCTCTTGGTGCAGCTTAGATCAACCAGATCCCCAGCTGACATAAACTGACTACATCCATCAGCTGAGCATCTGCCCTTTGGGTTCTTCACCCCGGGAATAAATTAAGGAGAAAACAAATGGAGGACTATGGAGGCACGAGTTGCATTCATCTTGTGGATTAGTTGTTTCATTCCAGCTCTTCACTCTGGAGGGTTGAACTGGAGCTTTTTTTTTTCTTGTTTAAGTGGTATTTGCACATTCTAAGCAATTTTGACAGTTACTATTGAGGAAAGTGTAATTAGATGCTTTGAAAACTGGAAGAAATTAACTCCGACCACAGACCATCAGTCAGATTATTATTTAATAATACTTCCCAAATGTGCAAAGTACTTAGTTTTAGAATAACAGGAAAAAAAGAATAACTTTCTACTGAGGGCTAAAATGTTGCCCAGAAGAAACATGAATCATCGGTGTCCTTCCTTCCAAGGGCGATTAAGAAAGCGACCAGTTTCTCCCACTTTGCCCATTTCACGGGGCTTGGCATTAGGAGGCAATCCACTCCACCCTTCCGCCCAGGCCGATAACGAGCCTTGCTGCTATTAGCGCTGCTAAAGAGACATAGACGGTGCCTCTCTGCTCGGAAATTTGTCATGAACCTTAAATCTCGTCTCGCTTTCATGGCTGGAAAGCAGTTAACGGTAAGAAGCAGGCCCGAGGTGCCAGACCTGGGTAACAGAAGAGGTCCTGCCGTTTCCAACATGCCACGGAAACCACTAAGAAATTGCTGTTTTCCTTCTTCTACAACACCAGCCAGGCTTGTTGACTCACTTGTAGCTACAGGAGGCCTGGCTAGAAAGAGATCATTGTGATTCCTCTCTGTTTCCTTCCTCACTACAAAAGAGTCCATTCATAGGGGCTAATTTTGAAAGGAGGGCAAGGGATATCGCTCCCATGAACTGGATCTGAACACTTCAACCACAATTTAGGAGGCCAGAGCCAGGCCTCTGAGGCCCTGTTCAACCTGGTGAAAGACTTTTTTTTTAATTGACTGGAAGCATGGATTTGATTCTGAACAGAAAGGATCTTTCCTGACACATTTCAAAATGGTTAGGATGCCAAAGCATGTCCTTGGAGCGAGAGCTCGGGCCTATGAAAACAGGAACAAAACGATATTATTCTCCAGGCCAATGGGCATTCGCATTTCACTAGGGGGTGAGCAAAATTACCGTGCCTCTGAAATGGCGAGACGCTGACTTCTTTCCAAGATTGCAAGAAGATGGGACCTTTCTTTCTTTCTTTCTTTCTTTCAAAAAAAAAAAGAAAAAATGAATACGTGATCCCTGATTCATATAACCGCTAGTCTTTGTGGAGCACAACTGGGAATGTCTGTGTGTGGGAAGATCTACAATGTAATTGCTTTCAGCAGAATATCACTGCACTATGTAATTAAAATATAAGAGGTTGCCAGTTTCAAAAATTTTAAGTGATTTCATCTGCATTCGGGTGATTACGTCCCTCTGAGCTGCTTACTCTAAAATGATACTTCTATTTTCAGTGCACAAAATGGTTCCCAGGGAAGGAGGGGCGGGGGGAAGCGAAAAAGATGTTATAGTTTTGCTAGAAACAGGCAGTTGCAGTGTCCAGGAATCCATCTCGAGATTAATGCACAGGCGGTGCACGGCTGAATGTGCGCATCGCTTTGCTGGGAGCGCCGTTGATGAAAGCAATGCCCAATTTCAGAGATGGAGCGGAGGGCTGAGAGAAAGAGAGGAAAGGAGGGGCGGGGGGGAACAAAAGACCAACAGAAAAATCTGACACCTCCTAAATCAGAGTGACAATTTCAGCACAGTGTTTACATACGGTGGTAAAAATAAATTGTCTGAGACTGATTGTACGCACATGTCACTTGCTCCGCAACGTGGATTTCCTCGGGTATCGGAAACTTAATCCGAGGAAACACATGACAATTAAAATCAATATCAGCATCAAAGGGACAGAATCGGCAACACGGTTATTTTCTTTGGGGGTTGGAAGAAGTGAAAGCAGCGATCGGGAAGGGTTGCGGGGCCAAAAGGCGTGCCTCTAGCACACGCATGCACGCACACACACATGTGCCCCGCTGGGAGAATCGTTTCTGAGGCAGCCGCTGAATAGGAACAAGAACAAAAGTGGTTTATTCTGCCCCCGGGCTTTGCAAAAAGACACTTGAAAGGCTTTGCCCAAGTACAGCATCCCAGAGGCAGAGCTGGCTCGGTCCATGCCCTCGATGGTACCAATGCGTGGGGCAATGGCAGTGGTTGGGCAGCTGCTGTTTTCGTGGCTTCTCTAAGCAGGCGAAGGGCTGATGCCGCCTCTGCCCTTGCTGTCTTGTTTGGTATATACGGTCTTCAGGGCAGGAGGAGCCCCTTAATACGGTGTTTGCTCAAGGCCTGTGCCCTACACAATAGCCATCTCAGGTGCATCCTCTTAGTGCTGCTGCATTGCAGATCCTTGTAGGTGAACATTATTAGCCCAGTTTCCAGGCAAGAAATGGAAGTGTTACATCTGAGAGCAAAACCAAAGTCCTCCAAACCTCAGTCCTGGGTGTTAGCCGCAGAACTCGCTCTCTTTCCCATCCTTTCATAAAGGCCTGGGTGTTTCAACAGGTTAAAAACTTGTGGAGACACCGTTAAGTCTTTCAGTCAGCTCAGCGCGGGACCTTCAAGGGGACCCCAAAGATATCGATATCCTGCATTTCCAGCTGCCTTCCCTGACAGATGCTGGATGAGGCCTTTCATTTGTGAAGAAAAGCAGCCTTCTCTGAAATCGAGGGCATGCCTTCTTCCCTGGGAAATGGGTCCCCCTCGCAGCTCGCAGGCTGGATCGCTCCCTGCGGTGGCACTGAACCCGATCCCGAAAGCGGCAATTTTCGGTGGAATTAATCTGTCCCAAAAGCTTTTATTTCTTAAGCTGTCCCTTGCTTTGGGCTATTATTTAGCGACGGTTGCTCTGTGTCCTCCTGCAGCTACTCTCCAGAGAGAGTCCGGCCCCTTGTTTAAAGAGCTGCACATGACAACATAATGGAAGGGTAGGGATCATTAAAAAAAAGCTGGCAGGGAAAAGGATGTGACCACGTATCATTATCTCGAGTAGAGTTCGGGCATATGCGCTTGTTTTAGCCAATTACTCTACCTGAAACTGCAGTGGGGGCTGCGTTTTAAGAAACGTTGAGCCTCCCCAGCAGCAATTAAAACCATCGCTCAGCACCTTTGAAGAAGCATCCTGTCCTTTGAGTCCTCCTGGACAAGAGTTTTGAGCCAGAGGGTGAAGTTACATGTAACACGGCCCAGACAATCTGTGGGATGTTAAACGGTGTTAAATCCCGAACATCCTGAGAGCGTTTGCACCTTAAGGGTTAATACCGTTTGTTGCTTGCACAGCTCTGACTTGCCACTAGAGGGCTGGTGAGCAGGGGCATGGCTAGGGGGCGCTATCCCTGCTCTGGGTGGGAAGCAGGGCTGGGAGTGGTGCATTCTGGGATGCTGGAGGACTGCAGATTGCTCATTTGATTGCAGTGGAGCAGACTGATGTTACCCTAACACGAGCTAGGTAGCACGGCCCTGAGTTAATCTTAAATGGCATAACTTTTGAGATGCTCGGAAGGCGCTGGGGAAGAGTTAACGAGCTTGAACATGCCGATGCTTGCATTTTAAGTGCCCTTCATATGGTCTAAGCGTACCGTGTAATTTCACCCTAAATCATACTGAGCGATGTGGGAGTTATGCTTTCCGCAGTTACCGAATTGTAAGAGCCGTAGAACAAAGGAGCGAACTTCCCAGGGAGGTTGTGCAATCTCCTTCATCGGATGTTTCCAGGAAGAGGCTGGATAAGCAACTATCTGGGATGTTTTTGGAGCAGTGCAGCCTACGTCTGTGCAGGGGGCTGGGTGGGGGGACCCATGACATCCCTTCTAATCCAATGGTGAAGTCTTGTCTCTAGGAAAACAGTTGGGAAAATAGCTTAATGCTGTTTTCCTTCCTACTGTTTTTTTGCATTGAGCCATTTTCCCAACTGTTTTCCTAGAGACAAGACAGGATTCATGGCCAGGGAAAACCATTCAAATGGCAGCCCACTGACATGCAGGTCTAAGCCAGCAATGTGAAGCAGGTGACATAACACATCTGTGATGAAGACCCCCTAGCCAAAGAGGGTCTAGCCCATTTCCAAGTGATATCTTGTTAGGTTTGTTGTAACGTCAGTGAGTACAGAGTCCAGCTATAGGTTACCTGTAAATGCACTTGAAGCCACATCCATTCTTGGCATAATTCAATGCTTGGAGGAATTTGACTGGCATACCTCCACCGACTTCACTGGAACCAGGTTGCTTTATCTTTGCTGGGGGTGCAACCTATTCACGCCAAGTGCCTCTAATCCCAGTTATTTCTCAGCATCTTCCATCTTGGTATCATGCCATATTCTCTGCCTGACTCAAGAGAAGGCTGCACAGAGTCACTAGCAGTTAAAGGTACGTCTGGCATGCAGTGTTTTGATCGAAATGAGCAATATAATGAGACAAGGACGATAGCATCACTGTTATAACTGTAATGAGTCACAAATGCTATTTTGATGGTTTTCTTTGAAAGAAATACACAAAACCCAACCAATTTAATTAAAGATCTCCTCGTCTTTGTAATCAGCGCAGCCACAAATGAAGGCAAAACGGCTTTCATGTGGCAGAACGCATAAGTAGCTTTCCCATAAAAAAAGAGAAAACAACATTTTAAAAAGTTTGTTTGTAACAATGCTGGAACGCAAGATGAAGGCATATACTCCCCCCATGTGAGAAAATGAGCGTGATTAACTTGGATCCTTTATGGTTTGGGCATACTTGCATGATCTCCAAGGTGCATTAGTACAGCGACTGGTTGCAAACACGGAAAGAAAGCAACTCTCTAGTAACAAAAATACGCGACTGTTAGTAATGTCCAGGGCCAGCCTAGTTATTACTATTTGAATGATCCTAGCAGAGGTCCAGTTGACATTAAGATCCTAAAGGCATAGGCACAGGGTAAGAGGCAGCCCCACCCTGAATTGCTTGCTAGCTAAATAGCCCACGCAGCATTGTGGGAAGCAGGGACATGGCATGCAAACTAAGAGGAGGTTGCAAAAAGACACAGGCTAAAGATCCAGATCCTGGAGTCTTTCAAGAAACTCAGCTTTAATTTTTTAAGGTAAGTTTTTCACCCTTATGATTGCAAGCCATGCCTTGAAAATGTGCAGAGGGGGTGAACGAGGCCATGATGTCTACCCCAGTCTGGACAGGGCTGGGAGGAACAGCTCTGAGAGGTGTCCCCATGCTTAAAAACCCACCACTGGGGAGCCCCTTACTGATACTGTTAGCCAAGGACTGTGTGCAGGTCAAGAGGAGATGACTGGGATGAGCCTGGTGGACCAGCCCCAGTAGGCACGCGCCGGTGTGGTGCACGAGGGAGACCTCCAGCTGCCGCTTCTGCCACCCCTGGGAGGAAAATCAGCTGCTCTTGAGCTGAAGGATGCCAGCTGGGATTAGGAGGGCCCTGCCACACCTCTGCAAGTGGGAGACAGAGCAAGGGTGGAGGAATTCAACCACAGGGACAATCCTACGTTGGCGAACCAGTGGTTCAGTTGCCTTCACCAAGCCCTCCAAGAACAGTGCCCAAAGATAGGGCCTAAATTTGATGCGTACAGAAAAGACACCATTTTTAAAGAAAAAAAATGGCAATTCTTACATTTTTTGAGAAGTTTTCAATATTTTATTTTGGCTGAAAATTGTTGGGGAAGGGAATAAAAAGAAGCAAAAACAAGTCGGGGCACATTCCCCCTCCATACTTATCCCTTAGGAGGGTTTTCTAATGCTATCTTGATTCTGCCGTGTGAATGAGTAGTTTCCACATGTATAAGGGGTAAATCCATTCCTTCCTTAGCAGAAGGTGGAAATACATTTCAGTTCCACCAATCCAGATGGAACAGACACAGGTTTAAAAGAGCACAATAAATAATCATGCTATCCCTTGCAGGTCTGGGAATAGGGAGATTTCCAAACTGCCACCCAGCTCGTCACTTCTTCTATAGGATGCTTCTACACGGAGCTGATTATGCATTTGCCTGTTGCCTTGCATTAGAAAGCCATTTCTGAGACTAGGGCCATGGATCCCAGTTGTGGAAACAAATTTCCGAGGCAGCTGAGATGTTTAAACTGAAGAGCTAGGGTGGGTCACTCAGCAAATTATTATTATTTCTGGAAAACAATACGTGTGCCTGAGTTACTTTATGGAGAAAGTGAGAATTGTTGAATTATGCACCACATGGGGCTCGGAGACACTCTCTCCCTACAAGCCACATGGAATTCATTTGCTGGAAGGATCTGGAAATATTGCTAGGCTTAAAGTTGTGGAAATCTCTGGTGCTTCCCCCATACCACGACAACATCAATATTAATGATAGGACCCCAGATTGGCATGGAAACTTCAGACCTCATTGCAAGAACAGAAAGGACAAGTCAATCTGTTTTAGCCTCAAGACCTCTGTGTCCCACTTCATGATGTTGCATGTTCCAGGAAAGGGGACGATGTAGAAGATGAAAGGGTGATCCAGCACCTGGTGAAGATTTTCAGAGCATTTTTGGGTGCCCAGCTTGGATCTCCTGATTCCCTAGAAGGGAGATTCCCTTGGAGGTGTCTCAAGTTGGACACTCAGCGGTGGAGACCTCTAGTAGCTCCAGTCATGCTTAAAAACCTTAGCCATCACCATTGCACCCTTGGCTTTTCTACTCAGGGAGCTGTTATTTATTTTTTAGTGCTGTCATACCCAAGCCACGGGCCAGGCCCCTACCGTGCTAGGTGCTGTACAGACACCAACCAGAGATCTGTGCTGCTTCCAACCAGTTCCCCGTGTAGGCATAACACCAGAAATCGGTGGAAGGAGACAGGTGGAGGACTGCAGAGAAATTGCAAGTCAACACTGCCGACTATGCAGGGCAGTGGTCTGACTTCCCAAGGCCTCTCATTCGTTAGCCAGAGGATAATTAGCTTCTCCACCACTTATGCATTTGCTAGGTGACCTTCACAACAGTTGCAGATTTGCACGCAGGCTGCTGAAAAGCCAACCGGTGCATCCACCTTACGGGGGACTAGGGGGAAAGGCCATTGTCATCACTTCTTGGCTGATTGCATGGGCTTTGAATCATGCCCGCAGCGCAGAAGCTACATGGCTTTTGAGTCTCTTGCAAGACTAGTCAGCCTGTCTCTCTCAGCCCTTGGCTTCAGGAGAGCCCTGAGAACTAGCCCTGATGGAAATGAAGGAGCTTTCCCCCCTCTACCACCACCTACATCTGCTGTACATTTGCATTTCAGAAATTAGAGAACTTAGTTATGCGGAATTACATAGCAACTGGGCTAGGGCTGGGGTATGGAACTGATTGGGTATTCAACCTAAATAAGAGGAGTTTAAAGATCTTTCCAGGAAATTGAGTGGAACACCCAAACTGACATTCAGTATTAAATATTATATTTGTGTAGTTGTTCCTTCTAGTCCTTTGGCATTTCACATCTGGGAGCACGATTTAGACATGCAGAAACTGAATACCTGCTTGGAATTATACTCATCAGAGCTCAGAAATTAAAATATTACTGTGTGCACCGCGAGCCAGTCCGCGTATAAAGGTAGAGCTATTAAAATATGATTAGCGGAGCCATATCTGGTCTCAGACATGTCATACACCATTAAGGTTGAGAAGACTTTGATGCAAACGCTATTGGCAAAGCCTCCTGCCTGATCAGCAGCAAGACGCTGAGGAATGCACTTTGCAAATTATTTCCCCACGCACCAGGGAAAGA
>NW_005842044.1:1217796-1219013 GCF_000455745.1 Alligator sinensis
GGAAAGAGGGGTCCTGCCTTGTCCCAGCTCCCCGGGGGGATGTCCTGGACCACTTGAAGCATCCCCTCCTGCTAACACTGCTGGCTGGAGCTGGATCCTGAGAATAAACCTGCCTCCTCGCTGCAAGGCTCCTTCCGGCTTCGACTGCATGTGACCTGATCACCATCACCCCGGGGAAAAGCTCCTAACCCAGCCCCTTAGTCTCATTTAGCTGGTCTTTTTTTTTTTAATTTTATTTTAGCAAAATGGATGGTTCTTGTACTCTGCTTTATCCGCACCAGAAAGGTACAGCTCATGCTTGACAGCCAGCAGCAAATGCAAAGTGCTTCTTATAGCAAATGGCAATAAAATAGATATCATTAAAACGTGGGCTTGGGGGTTCCCCCCTCCTCCCTTTCCTTGCAAATCATGTGTCACGTCTCTAAGTCCTCCGTGAACTTCATGGGTGGTCGCAATAGCTTCATTTTTTTTTCCCACTGCTGGCAAAAAAAAAAAAAAAGAGGCTGTAAGGACTGGAGCACGTTGTTATGTTAGGGGAGTTTCCCCCCATTTCTTGCATGTTGCTGATTTTAAAAAAAAAAAAAATATATATATATATCTGTCCCTCCTAATGAGCCAGATTCATGCATTAATGCAGACAGAAGTGACAATTTTTGCTCGATCGATGGACAAGTTATAGCCATAAGCAGGGCTCCAGCGTGGCTCTGGACTGGGTGCCTTTGAGCTACTGCATTCAAAGCCACTGCTTGGAAGTCTTTTTTTGCAGGGCACTTGGCAGGAAGGGAACAGATGAGAACATGGTTTAAGGCCAGAGAGAGGGAATTGAAGGCAGGGGTTTGCCCAGCAGGATCGCTGCTGGGCTTTGAGTGATCACCCAGGAGTGCCGTAAGAGCCAAGGAGGCATCTCAAAGGGGGAAGGGTTAGGGTTAGGGTTAGGGTAGCCCCAGCCCAGCCTCCCAGCCCCTGCCTCCGCTCCCAGGTCCGTGTCCCATTCACAAGATGCAGCTGCCCGGGGAGACCTGATGGCGCTGCTTTGAGTAGGGGGTTGGATGTGACGGCCTTTCCTAGGACTTGATGACCTCAGCCTCCGCCTCCCTCCAGCTCTGCCTGAGCCCCCGCTGCGCAGAGGGATGCTTGGTCCCTCCTGGGGCCCCATCCCACCGCCTCCCCCTGCGAAGAGCCACGGCCCGGGCTGCCCTGCTCCGTGCGCGGGAAGC
>NW_005842044.1:1219262-1261549 GCF_000455745.1 Alligator sinensis
CGCGCCGCCCCGAGCGAGCCGAGACAGCGGCGCAGAGGCCGGGCCGCCGCCGCCGCCGCCTCCGCCCGGCGCAGTGCACCTCCACCTACCCACCCATCTAGACACACAGTGCTTGTCTATCTATCAGACAGACAGACAGACAGACAGACAATTTCCAGTATACTCATGGATAGATAGATAGATAATCTTCCAGTATACTCATAGATAGATAGATAGATAGATTATCTTCCAGTATACTCATAGATAGATAGATAGATAGATAGATAGATAGATAGATAGATAGATAATCTTCCAGTATACTCAGATAGATAGATAGATAGATAATCTTCCAGTATACCCAGATAGATAGATAGATAGATAGATAATCTTCCAGTATACCCAGATAGATAGATAGATAGACAGATAATCTTCCAGTATACTCAGATAGATCTAGATCTATAGCTAGATAGATGTGTGTAGATATAGATATGTACACACTGTATATCTATATAGATATAGATATATGTATCTACCTATTTGTAGATAGATAGATATTGACATCTATCTATCTATCTATCGATCTGAATATCTGTGTATATATATGTGTGTGTCTATGTATATTCATATATACATGCACACCCACGTGCGGGTTTATGTGTGTACATGTATACAAATGTGTGTGTGCATGTATATATGCATACATGTATATACACATTTATATATTTACACGTATACACATATATATACACACACACAAAGAGATGGATGGATACTCTCTATATGTCCATCTATCTAATATACACAAACACACATGCATACACACTTTGGTTAACCAAAGTGTGCGTGTGTCTGTCTCTGTGAATATGTATACATGTATATGTGTAATATATAATTATGTGTGTGTGTATTTATTTATTTATTTATACACACATGCAGTTAATATATATACACCAACATACACAATTTGGTTTAATACATACACACACACACATGTGTATGTACATTCATAAATACATACACACATATATGTGTATGTGGGTATGTATATACGAACACATGTGTATATATATATATATCCATACACACACCTGTTCATACACATACACACACGGATAGCTTGACAGATACTCTCTATATATCGATCTATATAATATACATGAACGCATGTGTGTGCATACATGGGTGGCTGTGCATCTATCTATCTGAATATATATACACACATCCATATACACATTCATGAATACACACACACATGCCCAGACATAAATAAACACATTATACATACATACATATATATACATACAAACACATACATGAATATGCACATATATAAATATACATACATGCGCGCGCACACACACACACATATCCATATATATACTGATAGTGATATATACATATATATGACTGTATCTATCTGTATATACACCGGAATGTATATACAGATGTGTGTATGTATGTTCATATATAAGGATACATGCATATACGTGTGCATGTATATACGCGTATGTGTGTATGTATGCATCTATACATACAGACCCATGCATGTATGTATACACGCACACACACACGCACAGATAGATAGATCAATAGTCTCTCTATCTCGCTCTATCTCTATCATCCACATAACAAACAAGGCTGTGTCTCTGTGTCCAGGCTGAAGGTCCCTGGAGCTGGAGTGCCCAGTCCATGGGATGGGATGGGGTGGGCGCAGGGCACAGCGTGTTTCTCCCCCACGAGCTCAGGCACGGCGTGGGGTGCAGAGCAGGGAGCCGGGGGTGGGGGGGGTGCCTGGTGCTGCCGTCTTCCCGCACTTGCATCGGCTACCTTTATGTCTGAGCCATGCTGTGATTCCCCCCGGGGGAGCTGAGCTCAGAGGCTACAGGACCGGAGCGCTGCAAAGACCCAGGATACCTCCACCGTGCGTCTGTCTGCGCCCTGACACGTTTTAAATTAGAAGGGAGGAGGGAGCTTTGCCGTGGGAGCTCTGGCTGCTTGGAAGAATGAAGGACACCCGAATCCTGCCCCTGCCTTAGGCTAGATCTCTGCGTGCCTCAGTTTCCCCATTGCTGAACAGGGCCTGGTATCCAGAAGGCATTTGGAACTGGCATCCAGAATGCAGGTGCAGGAAGGGACTGGACAGACTGCTGGAGAAAAAGGGCATCAGTAGCTATTGAGCAGGGCAAGTAGAGATACAGCCTCTGAATGAGGACCTTCTACACCCTTCAGTGCTGGAGGCTGCAAGTGAGAGCGGAGCAGGGAAATAAATCCTGGTCATGCCCAGTTCACGCTGCTCTGTGATGCTGGAGGCATCCATGGCAGTTCTAATGTTTTTAGCTGAACACCATGGGGGTGGCAGGTTTAGGCCAGATTAGCACCTCCTGCATACACATACAGGCCAGGGCACAGAGCCCCCCAAAAAGACTAGCTCACCCCAGCCCAGGATTTACACTGGTCCCAGCTTGCCCTGCCAACGACATCCAAGCCCCTGATGGACAGGTGTGCAGGAGGCCTGGCGAGCCCTGCCCACCCTTCACAAACCCAAAGATAAATGATGAGTTTGGCCATCTGGAGACTCATAGTGCTGCCACAAGCACTGGCCCTGGGCCTGGGAAGCTCAGTTAGGATTTGGTCCTTTCTGCCTCCAGCCTGGTGTTTTGGGTAGAGTGGCTCTTAGCCACTGTGCATCCCTGGGGTGGGGGTCGGGGGCGCAGACAGTACCTATTTTTCCTGGGAGGATGAGGCCTGTTAGGTAACCCCGGGGCAGGTGGGCAGGGAAGGGATGGGGAAGGAGAAGTAGATGTAGGAGATTCAAATGGAAACAGGTTGATCATGGGATGAGCCATTATCTCTCCTCTCAGGAGATTGCAGCGTGTGTGTGTGTGTGTGTGTGTGTGTGTGTGTGTGGGTGTGAGAGGAGATGACCCCATTGTGTGTGTGTGCATGCGTGCACGTGCACATGTGCATGTGTATGAGGACATATGTGTGTGTGTGTATCAAGAGATAACTCCATCAAGGTCAGTGGGTATGTGTGCGTGTAGGTAACTCAATCGGGGGGTGTGGGGGGTGTGGAGGGGGATGATATTTGTTGTCCATTCACAGTGAGGTGGGATTTTGATTCAAAACCTGGGGGACAACCGAGCACCCACCAGCGGGAGATCTCGCTGCCCCGGGTGAGGGGAAAGTGCCAAAGCAGAGAGCAGAAGCTGAGAAGACACCCAAGTGCCCGGAGCTTATGCCCCTCACATGCTGATGCAGCACAGTCTGGTCCGTCTCCCTCTTGGCTCCTTGGGAAGGCAAAGAAAGGTCCCTCCCGGCCCCCATCAGACCCACATCGGATCCACATCCCCACTCCTGAGCTTCCCCCAGCTCTTTGCACCTGCCTGGGCCAGGCTGGCTGGCAGAGCATGCACCCCACCGAGGGTCTGGTGCTGCCTGCATGATGCTCCTATCTGATGCCCCGGTTCCTCCAGCTGGGTCCCTCTGGGGTAGCTCCTGGGGAACAGGGAAGGTGAATCCTTGATGCACAGATGGTCTTTTCCCTGGGCTACAAATATCCACTGGCTTCTAGATCCAGAAGCTGAACTCTAATGGTCTCTGCACATGCAGGTATAAACAGCTCCTGGCTATAAAATAGGGGTTTGGCTCCTTCACAGCCTTGAATTCTTTCAAATGCCTCTCCGTCGGCATCCTCTAAGTACCTCTAAAGACTGTTTAGACTGGTCAGCATCAGACTCCATTCAGCTCTCCCTCTAAACAATTTGGGCTCCAGGGGTGGGTTTTTTTTGAACGCCTGTATTCTCCACGGGCAGATTTCACACCTCCTCACCCTGCACTTGGGAGCTGGTGCAACAATCCCCACCCCACAACCCCCAGTCAAAAAAACCCAACCTCCCCTGGAAGACCTGACAGTATTTAGGGAAAGCCACAGACAATTAGAGAAAAATCAGCTTTCCATGTGTGCTGATAAGGGATTATTTATTCCAGAAGCCTGACAATAATCTGCAACGCACACTCTGACGACTCCCCTCACACCCTTTGGCAAATCCGGGGAAACAGCAAAGCCTACAGGAAGGCCTGGCCGGGAGCAGAGTATACATTGCTGGTAAGACTCGACTTGACAAGATCCATGAGTAGCCCAGCACGGGTTTGGGTAGAAGGGGAGAGATGAATGCAGCTCGAAGGACGCTTGCAAGGTGTAGATCTTGGAACCGAATGTCACAGGGGGACAAGGGAAGAAGGGATAAGACCCTTTGATTGTCATCCGGAAAGAGGTAGGTATCTTTCTTTCATTCTTGTTTCAATCTATATTTAACTTAATCTTTCAGACGTAGCCTGTGGATTCCTGCGCTAACATCTGCTGTTCCCCTCTTCCTTCGTTAATTTATTGCAGTTCACTTTAGTGCTAAGGACAGTTTATGGAAAAAAACACCTGCTTTCTCTGCTCCCAGAGCAAGGATGGAATTTGCTCCGACTCTGGATCCTTAATAAATGTGGCTGAACCCAGCGGATGATTCATAGCGTGGCTCTTGCACACATGCATTATGTTAGGGGCCTGTCAGTTGCTATGCCCCATTGCTAAGACGGAGGCCCACAACTTTGAGCAGAGCCCATTTATACACTTCACTTGGTTTACAACATGCCAGAGAGAAATGCTCAGAGCGAGGCCGAGGCGAAGTTGCATTAGGACAGGAAGGCATAACACAGGCATGCTCGGCGAAAGGGAAACTAATGGAAAAGAGGGTCAGAGACGCCAGGGTCCAGCGAACATCTCTCAACTTCATCCACAGCATCTTGCCAGCTATAGATGTGCTACATCCTAGCTTGGCCCTTGCTCCCTTCCCTGCCCCCCTACACCTTATATGCACTGATCTCAGCTTTGTCCTTGCTCTCCTTATTGTTTTTTTTTTAAAGCAGTACAGCCTCTTGGCCCTTTGACATGGATTCCTGGCTCTGTTTCTGTCATTATAAAAAATTGTCTTTCCATGATCAAGCTTTCACTCATGGCTGTTTGTCCAAAAAAAGTGAAAAAAAAAAAATCAAAATGGAAATTGTTGGCAATGAACAGTAGATAAAACCTGGACAGAATTTCAAGCTCATATTTGAAAACTGATAGCCGGCGCTCATGTAGCACGCAAGGACCCCACACGTTGCAAGCAGATCCTCGGAGCAGCTTGCCGCTCGTTCAGATGAGGGCTTTTGCCCCTCTTTAAACGACTCGGAGATCATCTCGCAGAGGCATCACACACTGTTACGTCAACAGAGGGAAGGATCTTTGTTGGCTCCTATGCATTAAGGAAGAAAAAGGGGAGGCGGCGGGAGGGTTATGACTAATCTAGTAACCTTTCCTTTTAGTGTTTAATAGAAACTAAGCCTGTTTACAATAAAATGGAGTGATATTTTTCATCCTTCCAAATGGAACAAGGGTTATATAAACAGAGTAACCTCAGACACAGCAAACACCTGTCGAAGGAAATTGGTTTTAAAGATGGGGGGCGGGGGGAGGGAAGAAATCAAGACCTCTTGTTGACTTCTGGTCAAGTTCAAGTTGAAGAGTATGGCTGATCAGGGGAGGTACTGATAAGGCGAGCGTTAGCAGCAAATGCCTATTTTTTGCCAGCAAGGCGGATGATCAGAGCTGGTTTTTGCGTCACTGGAAACACGGCGGGTCTACGCTGTAGACGCTCGTACACCAAATCCTTCAAATGTCTTCCCGCTGCAGGGTCCTGGCTCCGGGAGTGGCCAGTCACCTTTGTGAACCCCCGAAATGGGCAGGAATGGCTTCGCCTGTCGGAGAACGGTTTCTTCCTTTTTCTTTCCTCACCCAGAGTTTTTAGGAGGCTCTGAAACATGTGGGTATAGGAGCCCGCCCAATGTGCGTGGTTTTGATTTGTTTCTTCACTCATGTAATCGTGCTCTCCTTATCCCTGCAAATGTGCCGTTGGTTTCTGAATCCTGAAAGCTCTCTGGCCTTCGTGACGTCTTGTGGCCATGAGTTGCACAGACTCACTAATACATGAGGTTTAATTAGAAATGGCTCAGCTTTCAGAGGGGCTGGTAATTCAGATCCCATTGCTTTCAATCCCAGCCTGCCCTCTGAGTGACTCATTGCCCCATACCCGCAGAGAACCGGCAAGCAGACACACATGCCTGCTGCCCAGGTGGAAGAAGGGATTTAGCCAGTGCTATAATGCTTCCCTGCACCTTCCTGGGATACCGGGTCCATGTGTAACACCCCACTGCGGGGCACTAACCACTGCCAGTGGCAATTCATGCAACCCTGGGGCACCAGCTAGACCCGTCCTTTTGGGATCCTTTGGGCTAACGAGGAACCTCGGGATCCCGGTGCGGGGATACCTCCTGTAGCAGCACTCTGACAGAACAGGCAGCTATTTGCAAGATTTATTATTTACAAGAGATATAGATACATCTGAATTTATATTCAGATATTTCCACACACCCATATATGTATATTCGTATACGTACACCGTGATCTATTCTAAGGTTTAATTCATAACTCAATTAACTTATGAACATCATATGTTATATTAATACTAATGAACATCAATGCTTATAAGTAAGTAACTTTGTAACAACGTATATACACGCATAGGTAGGTGCTCACGTCCCCAGTAGAGCCACAGTAGATCTATTCCCCATACAGTAAGGCAACCTTATGTGGGTCCAAAATCCCAAAGAAACAAAACAGGGATATCCCATCTTTGTGTAAAAGGATACAGTCCCAGTAGGTCTGTCGTAGACACCCAGAACAACAGTCTTTCAGTTGACTATCATAGTCGTGAAGTCACTTTAGTTCAGGCAAGTGTAATCAGTCAGGTGTGGGTGTGATGGGAGCTCCCTCGATGGTCTCGGGTCTGCACTCCTGCTGCCACTGGTGCCCTTGCTCGGCCTCCTCCTCCCCTACAACACCCCTTTGTGCCCCTCAGACAGGGCTGGTGGGTCTACTTTCCTGGTTGCTCACTCCCATGGCCGGACTCTGCTCACTTCCCTCACTCCCGCGGCAGGTGGCTCGGCGCCTGCAGCCTCCCGCACTCCCAGCCAGATCCCCGCAGCGGTTTTCTTTCTCTTCCCTCACCTTCTCCAAGCATCCCCCCAAAGGCCAAGCTCCTGCACCAGCTCTCCGCATCTAGCCCATCCTGCCTGCAAGATGCTGGGGCTCCGAGAGGGACCTTGTTTCCAGACCGTGAAGGCAGAATTGCTGCCGTTGTTTCGTTCTGGTGTCCTTGGGGTGGGGGACAAAATCTCCCAGGCTCAGCCGGGTTTTGGCTCGCCGCGGGACACCCCCTCCAGGTGAATATCCCTTCTGTTGCAGCCTCTTGCACGTGGGCTAGGAACAGAATGAGCAGCCACATTTTCCCTCTCACCAGCTCACTGGGGAAGAATGAGAGGAGCACCTGCAGCTTGCAGTTTTGTACAAAATACTGTGCAAAATCCCTCTGAGGGCTGATTCTCACCCGCCAGAGCCAGACAAAGGAGAAAGTCTTCCTGGCAGATGGCCTGGGCTTTTGGCAGCGTCTCCAGGTCTTCATGGATCTTGAGAAACTGCTGGGTATTGGTGCCAAGAGGGGCCCGGGGTTGAAGAACAGCAGGAGTTGGAGAAGAGCAGGGGCATTACCGGAGCTGCGGGTGAGAACACCTGCCGGCTAGGCCTGTGTTTTTGTAAGTGCTACAAGCTTCTTATTATTCAAAAAGAAAAAGAAAAAGGAAAAAGGAAAAAGAAAAAAGAAAAGAAAAGAAAATATTCATCAGCATGAGCAGGCAGTTGGGAACTGCGTTCTCCAGAAGAACAGAGATTACATGGCATCTAGTTTTGCCAGGTATAATCATTCACTGACAGAGATGCTGCCTTCCCATGGCTACTTCAGAGTGCACGTGCTGGTGAGTGAGCGTTGCATCCAAAGGCTTCAACGCAAGCAAGATCTGCAAGCACAGTTCTAGTTCCTGGCGAGGAAGTCCTGCAGTTCCCATCCCCATTTCCCTCTGGGAGCAACAAATATAAAGGCCTGAGTCCAAATGAACTCCCTGAAGATACCTAACTCCAAGGCTAGGTACAGACAGTCAAACAGCCCAAGGCTGAATCGATTCAGTCTTTGCAGGTTAGTCTAAACTGCGCAGATTAAATTGAAGCAGAAGAGAACAGACATTTCACTTTGATGCAGGAAATGCAGCCACATGCCTGCAGTGGCTCAGGCCAGAAGCTGGGGGGAGCTAGAGCATGGCTCTCTGCCTGTGTGTTCACTTCCTCTTCCTGCTGCCCCTGAGGGCGCTGGGATTTGTAGTCCAGAATTACAGCAGCAGGACTCTGCAGGGTGGCTCACTTCCTCTTCCTGCTTCCAGGTGCCTCTGGGATTTGCAGTCCACAGTTGCAGACAGCAGTAAGTTTGAGCAGGGGGAGGGGTGTTTAACCACATTCCCTGACTTCAGACCCCAGCCAAGGTTTGCCTGGTGGGAGTAGTTTCCCCACCACCCCTTGTAGACTGGGCTGCATCCCCAGCCGGGCTTGTCCCCGCACCCCGTCATCCAGCCCTCATTGCTCCAACCAGGAAGCAGAGGGGCGGGGCCAGCCCTGCTCCTTGGAGCAGATAAGGCAGCCCAGCCCAATCCAGGGCTGCAAAAACTTGGGGGGCTCTGATTTAACTTGACCCAGGAAGGGGTGGGATAAAAGTTTCATAAACTGATTTGACCCAAATCAGTTCAGTCTGATACAACGTTTCATCAGGTTTATATTAAGCCAGTTTCAGCCATTTTGAAACTGGTTTATGTGCACTGAAATTCTGTTCTGTTACAGATTTAAACCAGTTTCTGATTACTCAAGCTGGTTTATGTGCAACTTTTGTCCCTAGCCTAAGTGAGTCAGGCAAGGTGGCTCGGTGCCAGTTTTCTTGTTCTTTTAGTCCAGCCAAAAGTTGATGCAGGCCCTGAAGCAAACAAGAGCAGCCTCAGGGCTGCTGTAAATTATGCCTGGCATCCTACAAGAGGCGGTTGTGGCAGCTGGTCACTATGCTGGGGGCTGGGCAGTGGTCCGCTGGAAGGACAGATAAGCTAGTGTCAGGCTACAGGATGTCCCCTTATGTGGGGAGAGTCATCAGCTAAACAGACGTGCAATAGGAAGAATTATCATTAGGTGGATACAGCATTGGTTGAACAGACACAAGCAAGGAGTAACTTTAAATCACTGCACCGCAGTCAGCAGGGCAGGATGTCTCTGGTAGGGCTGGCAAGGCTGTACTGGTTTGGTGCCATACTGGGCTTTACTGGTCTGGTGCTATTTTGCATTTTTAGTACCAGCTTCACTGCAGAAATAGGGAGCTTCCTGATCACATTTGCAAATAACACAAAACCAAAAGGGAGAGAGAGACTTAGCATTCAAACGCATACAGATAAACTGGGAATCTGGGCCACAGGCAACAGCACGAAATTCAACACAGACAAATGGTGATACCCCTAGGGAAGAAAAACCAAAGGCTCCAGGGCTGAAGGAGAAATAAGATGCTGAGGCTGTGATCCACCATCATCCCCAGACCCTGGCCAGCTAGAGTCAGCAATTGGGATGCTGTTGCAGAAAAAAGCAGATGTAATTCTGGGTGGTATTAACAGCAGTGTTGCATGAAAGAGATGGGAGGCAATAATAGCCATTGGTTTGGGGCTGGTTAGGCCTCAGCTGGAGCCTGGCCTCAAGATCTGGGCACTGTATTTCAAGAAAGATGCAGAGAAATGAAAGGTGGGGTTGGCAACAAGCCCTTTGAGGAGAGGCTGAGAGAGCTAGGCATGCATAGCATGAAGACAAGGAGATTTAGGGGAGATGCAATAGTTTTCAAATATCGGAAAAGCTGCTGTAAAGAAGAGGGAGAACAATTGCTCGTGTTGATTGGCAATGGGTTTAAAGGTCAGCTAAGCTAATTCACAGGAAATCTCAGCACAAGACTTGCAAATAGTCAGAAGAGCAGGACAAAGGAACGAGCAGCTGAGGGAAGTTATGACCTATCCTCTAATGACCCCTGGGTCGGTTTGGAGGCTTGGACTAGATGAGTCCCTGGGTCTTTCCAACTCCATGAGTCTAACTACCCTGGCAAGATGCTGCCAATTCCTTCTACTCCTCCAGATCCTTCTTTTTCCCCTTGAGGTCTGCTGACAGCTTGCAAGCCAACACCAGTTTGAATTTTAAAAGGGTTATTTTGAATTCCAGGATACTTTCATCTTCATTAACCCCTACAAGAAAAAAAAAAACCCTTACTGGTTCCAGCAGACTTGATGGCAGGTTTCTCAGTTTGTGTCCATAGACACGTGTTAGACGGTAGCAATTAAAGATCTCGCCCTATATTTCTGTTGCTCATGTTTCTGCTTCCTGGTGGGCCTCCTATAAGCAGAGCTGTAGTAGATTCCAGTCAGGCACAAAATACTTATTTAAATCACGTCAGAGAGGGAAAATATATGATTGCAGATGGCAAGTTGACATCACAGGACTGCTCAGGAAGAGCTGCTGTTGGCAACCAGAGAAAAATGTTGCCCCCCGATGAGCGTGTCATTTTAATTCTTTTTAAAGGTGCGTGCAAATATGCTTTTCACCTGCAATTAGAGAGGCCCGTTTGCTTTGGCCAGCTGGCCTGGGTTCTGTACAATGGTTTTGACAGGCTGTGTATAATGTCATGTTCTATATTTGAAGCCACGTTCCAAGTTCGGAAATCCAACAGGGTGTATAGGAGTCAGCTCCGATGAAAGATGTTCTTTTTTCGGTTGAATTGAAGTGTACTCCCATCGTTGCAGCTGGGATTTAAAGCAGATTTTGGACCTGATGTCTAGGGTCCTTCGGACTTTAGTGAATCCAACGGATTGCTCAAAAACCTCTGGAAAAAAATCAGACCCTTATACAAAAAAGGCTTTTAATGTATAGGACACCAGCACTACACAGTAAGCCACAGCTGTACTATTCAGTGTAGGCATGGGGGCTAGCACAATTGGCCTCCCTTCTTGACTAGTCCTTACATGCACCCATAAAATCGAAACCAGGATTGATTACAAGGTAGCAAAGGCCAGCAAGTGCCTTGATTGAAATGCTATTTTGCATCGCAGTGTTGCTATAAATACATTTCACACTCGGCATCTCTGAGCTTTCCCAATACAGATGCTATATACAATTGGCAACCGTGCACAAGAGGATTGAAGCACAGAAATTAAAGACGATCTATCTCCTGCCAATATAAGAACAGCCTCCATGTGCAAATAGCTCAGGGATGTTCCCACTGGTCATTGAGCCATCCTCTTGGGCAGGGATACATATGATGCGTGAGCACCGAGGGGCATCGAAATTGCAAAGCTCTGGGCATCCCTGCCGCTCCCTGTTCATAATGTTTGCTTTTTCCCGGTGATACCATCCCGCGGTCACCGGAGTGGCATCTACATGGCAGTGGCGGCTGGAATGTGATCAAACTACCAACCTCAAGGGTAAGGACCAGCCCTTTCCCCCTTCGACACCAAGTTGCCCAACCCGTAGGACAAAAACAAGTGAAAACCAAATAAGACTTGCAATGGTGCCTGCCACTGTATCTTAGACATGCTTTGCACTTGCATGCTTCATCTTTTATTGCCCTTACTATTTCTTGCTCTATGAAATTGCTTGTGCTCGTGTTGAAAGGGAGCCAGACAATCACAGAGCTGTTAGTTTTCAAGAAAACGAGAAAAGCTTAATGTTTCATCTCTAAATCCATGAATAAGCCTTTGGCCACTCATACCTTAATATAGTCTGGAAATGTTTTCAACTTCTTCACAGTGTTCCAGCAACAGCCAGGCACCATCTCTCCATAGTGACTCATCCACATTCATTACAAAAACACGCACACAGTTCAGTGCTCTTCAGAGTTGTTTCAGCCCAAAAATAGAGAGGGGCCTCGGCCAAAATTGCCAGATTCTCACCTTGCAGCTCTCTCTCGAAGATCGAAACGCCGAAGGCCTGATTCTTTTGCCTCTGTTTAGATAGCTTTGTGTCATTTTAGCCACACAAAACATCTGGGAAGCCAGCTTCCCCAGCTCCCCTGCGGCGTCCCTTCATGCAAGGAAAACACAGCAGTAGCATCGAATCAGAACAGAAACTGCGTGGCGTTCACATCACAGCTCCCGTCCAAAGGGCAGTGAAATGCAGCCATTTCCTCTCTCCCATCCAGAGAAACAGGGCAGTGTAGGGCTTCCTTGAAATTCCTGGCTGCTGGGATGAATGCTGAGAGCTGCGGGTGGGAGAATGGTTTAGATTTGGTTTTCAAGATCCCGAGTTCACAGATGGTGGAATCAATTCGTTATGGAGCTACAGGACTACAGGCTAATCCTCCTTCTGATGGCTTTAGCAGTGTGGTGAACTCCTCCGACTTTGCAATGGTCACCGATACAAGTCGGAATGCAACGCATCCCATGAAATCTGGATTTAGTCTTGGCCTTCTTGTAATAAAGATTTCACGCTGTTAGTATTGATAGGATTGATATTATCCAGTATTGATCTTGGACCAGAAGAACCATGTCATTTTCTCTCTTTCACGACCCATCCGAGCTCCCGTCATCCTGCTCACGAGCATTCAAGCACCTGACACTATGCAATCCTAATATATACCCACCCTAAAGAAGGCCCCCTGAGCTTTTGGATAGCTATCTATTAACCTGTTGACACCAAGTATGATGTCTGCCACTTGCTTCCAGTTGTAATGCATCCTTAGTTTTCAAGACCTTTCAAAGATCAGAGCTTTCTCCAATGTATTAGTTCCTTGCATTTTAATACTTGTATTCAGAGAAATTAAGGGCTGAGAGGGGACCTCAAAAGATCATCGAGTCCAACCCCCCTGCTCTGGGCAGGGATACTGCTGAGATCAAGTGATCCCAGCAAGGATCCTCTTGAAGACACCCAAGGTTGGGGACTGCACCCCCTCTTTAGGAAGTCTATTCCTGATTTTGGTTACCCTTACCATAAAGAAGCTTTTCCTTACATCCAACTTGAAACCATCTTTTAAGAGTTTATGGGCGTTGCTCCTTGTCCTCCTCTGGGGCGCCCTAGTGAACAGTTTTTCTCCCGGCTCCCGATATTCACCCCTTACATACTTATAGACAGTCACCAAGTCCCCCCTCGGTCTTCTCTTTCCCAGGCTGAACAGTCTTTCCACATAAAGTTTGTCCTCCGGGCCCTTAATCATTCCTGTGGCCCTTCTCTGGACCCTTTCCAGATTCTCCACATCTTTTTTGAAGTGCATCGCCCAAAACTGGACACAGTCCTCTAGCTGAGGTGTCACCAACACTGAGTAGAGAGGAAGTATCCCTTTCTTAGCCCTGCTTGCAACACATTGGCTAATGCATCCCAGTATGTTATTAGCTCTGTTGACTACGGTATCGCACTGGTGGCTCACGTTCCTCCTGTGATCAAGCATAACTTAAGATACTGTGCAATAATGGTGCACATGTAGATGTGCCCACAGCAGTAGCAAATTAGTATGTCAAATTAGTATTAGCAGCAAATTAGTATTAGCTGCATCATCCTTTTGGTATGATTTAATCCTTGATCCATATGAAGCCAAGAGGGAGATACTAATTAGGAATCCATGACCTTGTATGGTTTTAATTAAGTAAGTTCAATTAATAAAGGAACACCCTTCAATGCTATCTGGGGCAAACAGCTAGTGGACAGCTTGTTACCTGTCTTCTGGTCGAATTCAGGGCCGTTAAGCATCTTTTACTGTCTGCATTGTGATGATGTATTGTTGCAAACCCTACATAACACTGCTGTGTCCCAAATCAAGTATTAAGGTCTGATTCAAGCGTTAAGGTCTGAACCTACAAGTAGATGTCCTGAAGGATTTATAGAATTGGATCAGAAAGCCCAATTCTACTGAAATCAATTGTCCAAGTCTTGAGCTAATGTCTATCATTGGCGTTCCACTGAAGTTAGTGAAATTATGCCAATGTAGTCCATATTTTAGTGATTTACCTCAATGGTTTCAGTCACTTACTGCAATGGGAATAAATGAGGGATCAGTATAACTTATGCTTAATCTCAAAACAGTTAAGCAATAAACAGTTTTCTTGTCATTTGAAACTTCACTTGGGCCTACTCATGACTGTAAGCCCAACACCTCATGGTATGTGCCTGCAGGGCTAGCAATCCTGTGAGTATAACAATAATGTTAAAACTGTAAACCTTAAAAGTGTTTTTTCAGTAATTTTAATATTTCATCCTTCTGCGGCACGTCTGACAGCTGGATTCCTCTCTAATCAGAAACTAGCTGTAGTGGAGAATGAAAAAGCAACCACTTCCTGGAATATAAATGAACAATCTTCCATCAGTCATAATTAAAACACAATTCCACAGTTTCTTAAAATAATACTGGAGAAAATTGCCAGAGTACAGTAGACCACTATGAAAGAAAAGTACTTGGACAACTTTGCTTTCCGGGTCTCCAGTGCATGAGCATACGACATTCAAAAGCATGAGTTATATACAATTGCTTTCTTGCCATAATGAATGATTACCCTATCATTGCAACTAAAAGTGTCTAAAAAGCTTAAGAGGCACAAACTGCTGTCAGACACCTAAAATGTGCATTGAACCCCATCCCCTCTTTTGTGTAATTAATATATCACTGACAGAATTGTTTCCTAAATAACGACAAGAAATCTTACATTTGCATTTGACTGCTGCAGTATTTGAAGGCGTGAAGGACACCACTCCTAATTCTATGGGTAACTAAAAACGAATGCCTCGTCCTCTGCATGCCTTACAAAAAGCAAAGTAAATGGGGTTAGGGACCTAGCAAAATACTTTGAAGGACAGTAGAGCTCCCAAGAAACTCACAAGGAGAATTTTATTGGGTTTCCTCTTACTTACGTGCTTGGGGACCAGCAGAAGAGGCAGGGGCCTGTCTGGCTGGGCATCTAAGCAGGGCTCTGATTTGAGCTATAACTTAGCATCATGCCACACCACGAGCTCTTCTCTGATGCTCCAGAATCCAAACTTTCATTTACTTCAAGGAAGTTTCTAACCCTTCTGATTAAGAAAGAAAGCCAAATTCACACAGTGAACCAATTGCAAAGGATGTGGTGTGTGCTTGACTCCGCTGGCAGCCTGAAGTAATGACCAGGAGAACTCCAAATAGCCCTATTCCTCGTCGTTGAAATGTCAGTTACATCTTTCCGTGTCAATTACATCTACAGTTACATCTTTCCGTGTCAATTACATCTACAGTTACATCTTCCAGTGATGATCAACACTTATAAGAAAGGGGAGGAATATATATTATCAAAGTTAACAGCATCTGTTATTGAGTGGCTGCTCATTTCAGCATCAGGAACAAGTGTCCCTTGAGTACAACACTACTCATTTCATTCTTCATCCAAGAAGGTGGTAAGTCCATGGAGACCCCAGCAGGTCATCTGAGCCTCGCGGAGGAGAGGGCCACCCCGGGGTCCTAAATTAATTAGTATTATTTTATTGATGTGAGTTGAAATGACCTCTCTTAGGTATGTGTAGAGACTTTTAATGGGATCTACTAATGGACTTGTCAAGCAATGCAACTCGGAAAGTTATTCCTAAAATTTATTTTAGGATTTGTAAACTTGGACATGCCTTCACCGCAACCAAAAAATCACCAAGGTTAAACAGAAATAATAAAGCCTACATGTGCTTTAAAATCCTAAATGGAGCGTTCCAATCTGGGGAGGCAACTTTTCAAAGGATATCTCTGAATCCATTTCATTTGGCCTGCTCAGCAAATAGCTTTCTGTGGTTGAAAGGAGGAAATATTTAAGCATTACATTCTCCTCTGTGGAGTGCACAGGGACAAATCTATCAAAATCTACAACAAGGAGCTGAGACCTATCCCAATTATTAGGTCTAAAAGGGCACAGGAAGATTTTTAATAAAAAAGGATGGTTGAACAGTGATGTCTGTTTTTCATAATTGCTCAGCACTCCCAAGACAGCCGTTCAGCCATCTTGAAAATCAATGTTTTGATGACCTTTGAACCCTCTTTTCCTGTTGAGTGTCTCTCCTACAGGTTGCTCCCCAGGATGAAAACAATAAAAGCAAATATATAACAGTAGAGGCCTGAGGTTAATGTCTTTAACAAGATAATGTTACTTAAGGGAACTGTAAACCACATCATTCCTAAATTCCATTTGTTCTTTGCAGTCTCAGATACATTATGAAACCATATGTGTGTGTATGCATATGTGCGTGTGTGTGCACGTTTGCGTGTGGACAGCCTGCATTTTTTACAGTAATAAGGCAGAGTTTGCGTGTAGCCTTTTCGATCCTCATGTATGGGATTATTATTCTGGTAACAATGTGATTCAAGGTGCTTAATACTTATAATGAATGACTCTTTATGGCAGCCGTGACGTAACCACATTCTGGTTCCACTGGGTACCTTTTAACTGTTGTATAAGTCCATTGCTAAAAAAATCTAAAGCTACTATAATTAATTTTACCAAGCTTTTATATACATACAATTACATACAAATAAATAAATAAATAAGTGTGTGTGTGTGTGTGTGTGTGTGTATATATAAATAAAATTGTCTTTTGATACTATATCTATATATCTATATGTATGTATATTTGTGTGTGTGTGTATATATGTATGTATGTATATATATGCATATGTATATGTATACATATATATCTGTATGTATGTATGCATGTATATGCATATGTATATGTATACATATATATGAGGTGTGTGTGTGTGTGTGTGTGTGTGTGTGTATATGTATATATATGGGGGTGTATATGTATATATATGGTACATATGTATGTGTGTATGCATATGTATGTATCTATATTTAGTATATCTTTTGATACCAAATATCTAGATAGATAGATAGATAGATAGATAGATATTTGGTACCAAAGGCAATTCATTCCAACTAAAACTAGCTTATCACCTTAATATTGCCACCATAAAAGAACTTCTTAAAATTATTTCAAGCTATTTCCCTTAAACACATAGGAACTCAAGAAAAAATCCACCAGGAGATCAATGATCCGTCGGTGTAAAAACTGGTCCACTTACACCCTCCGAGAATTTGGCCTAAGAAAGGTCCACATGCTTCTGCACAGAAGTAACTTTTGCTACGATAGACAAGCCCAATTCTGATGACAGATATGCCACTGAAAGTCAGTTGGCATCAGCGCTGGAAGTGTGAGCACGCTGACGTGTGTATCTGTCTTGATTCTTATGTACACAGTACACAGAAATGGCTGCAGACCAAAAGGCAAGAGGTCAGTTTATTTAACTTTATGTAAACTGCAATATTATAACTTTTGGAAGCAAAACTGAAACCTAATTCTACAGGAAAGATTCTGGGGCTCATCTAGAGACATCTCTGGGTGCTGTCCTCCACTGAGATCCATCAACACCATTCAAATGAATTAAAAGGCATCACGCTTCAGCTCAGACTCATTGACTCCGACAGGAGCGGCACACTGCACAGGGGTGCCCATAACAGCTGCACGTGACACCAACTCTCAAATCTACATACAGACACTAAAGACATGTCCGCTCTGCATCAGGTTGTGACAGGGAAGGCTGCCCTGAAAACATGCCCCTCTACTCATCCCTATTTTGCATCTACCCCGTATGAAAATAAAAAGCATGGGACCGCTATTAGAGAGGGGCTGGGCATATCCAGCTTGGCTCTGTGGAGTCTGGCTGAGGCTGAGACCCGTGCTGAAAAGGTGATGACTGGACATTTACCATCACATGCAGAGCAGGGATGCACAAGCAGGCATGTTTTCACGGCAGTACACCACGACCAGTCGACCACGTAGGCTTGCCCAAATTAAAGAGCATCCGTGTCACCTAGAGGATTAAGACCTTATTCCCATTTAAAACCCTCACATAGTTTGGAAACATTTAGCCAAAGGTCATCTGATTTTTACTCAGGGCATCTCCACACCTGTATTCTGCTGTTCGGACACAAATAGCATGCTTGTGTCATCAGGAAACACGCAACCTAAAGTCTGCCCTGGATGTCAGGAAGCAGAAGAGGTTACTTTAACTAGGAGACTTTGTGAAAGGGTCGGTATGGAAAATGGCAGGTTCTGTTTTGACATGCATTTGGGAAAAAATAATCCTTGACACAGTCAAAACTGGAAACTACTTTTTTTCAGGATCCCTGCTTCCACTCCAGTACAGCTCCCACTGTCTTGTGAGCTGGAATTGCTCCTTAACGGAGATTATTATTTAGACTTGCATTACAGTACCTTTCAGCAGTCCCACATGTGACAGCAGCTCATTGCTAAGCCAGTGGCCTTCGACCACTTTAAACTCAAGGCACCCCTTGGAAAATGCCAGCTCCTAGCTTTCACTCCATTTTGGACTACAGAGATATGATAGAGAACTTCTTCTGTTGCAGAGAGCTCAGCAACACGCCCAAACGCTTTATAAGAAAGGAGAGGAACGTATATTCTCCAAATTAATAGCATCTGTGATGAGTGGGTGCTTTTTTTCAGCATCAGGAACAAGTGTCCCTTGAGCACAACACTACTCATTTCATTCTTCATCAAATATTCCCATTTGAAATCTCTGGACTGATCTTGTGAATCATGTTTGCACGCGCAATCGTGTGAATACGGTGCAGCACCTTTGAAAGGATCTCACAGAGGCACCAGGGGTGAGAAGCACTGTGCTGGGCAATGGGCAGATGCAGCCTCTGCCCGAAAACCCTTACAATCAGATTAGACAGTGGGTAGCTGTACAAACAGAGATGAACGCCTCCATACACCAAAGTACCACGTACATAACCATTGCATGTAAATGCAATTCTTGGCTCTTACAGTTTGAGGTTCTGTTTCCATCTGTGGCAAAATGGGATTGTCTTGCTTGATGGACTTGCTGGAAGGAGACTGGTGGGGAGGCCCCTCTCACCGCTAGCTCAATGGCCAAGTGGTTTTGGCAATTCCCCACAATGCAGATGATGCAGGTGCTTGGCGCCCCCTTACCCAGAGAAGTCTTGACCCTGTGCCTCTCGCTTCCCAGCAAAATGCTTTAGTGACCAGGCGGTGGGATGGGCACAGCTCAGCGCACCTTCCACCTCCTTGAAGTCAATCCATTGCTCCATGCATGGGGAGCCTGTTTCCTGTTGAGTGTCTCTCCTCCAGGTTGCTCCCCCAAGATGAAAGCAAATATATAACAATAGAGGCCCAAGGTGAGTGTCTTTAACAAGACAATGATACTTAAGGGAACTGTGAACCACATCGTTCTTAAATTCCAGTTCAATACAGCAAATGACCAGGAGCCTGGACTCAAACAGGAGGCCTTTCCTTCATCCAAGGAAGCAGCCATTTCATTGAGCTGTCCATCTCCCGGCCCTACAGGTCCTCCTTCCTTGGCTCCAAGTGTCCTAAGAGATGATACCACGAATCAGTGGCCGCACCAGGAATAGAGCCCATGTCTGGTGCCCTAGTCCTGCCTCACGCTGTTCCTCACATTGGAAACCAAAGCATCCGAGGTTGGTTTCCACTATTGCAGAGATCATCCATTTTAAACCTTCTGTGTTCCCTCACCCCGCTCTAACCGCCCTGGGATAGTTTGCACAGTTTGTTGCTCTCTCCCTTGCACTCTCAAAGGCATGGTGGTGTGATCAAGCTGCCTGCAAGAGGCTTCATCCTCAAATGGCGGCAAGTCCCAAATCATTCCTGACGTGAACCACCTGTGGAGGCCGTCAAGGGCTGCATCCTCTTTGCAAGGGGTGAAACCACCCTTCCTGGGTAAGCAACCGCTGCTGCTTTGACAGGTTTCTAGATTTCTTAGATTTCACAGACATTCGGGCTGGAAGGGACCTCAGACGATCATCGGGTCCAGCCCCCTGCCCCCAGGGCAGGAAGTTTAGCTATAATACTGCAGGTTTTGCTGCCACTCAGTCCAACGGCTCTAATGCATGGAGAGTTCCCCTCTTGCTTCATGGCCTAATTACACAATCTTATGCCCCAACAATTTTTTAGAGTGGTAACGAGTATGGCTTGTTCCTTCTTGGTGTTAATTGGAAGTTCCCCCCACAATTTGGGCATGGCTGCTGCAATGTGGTCTTGAGATACAGGCATGTCACTGCCCTCCTTGTTAGCTGTCATCTATTCCTTCCCTAGTAAGTACCGCCCCCCCGGGATTTATTGCACAACAAAGGATGAATCAGGTCTGCTCAATAAGATTTTACACTTATTTCTAAGGGCCAGATTATGCTTCTCAGATAGACAGCTGCGCTGTCTCCTATCAGCAGGCTAGCTGTACAAGGGCAGCAGAAGCCCTTTAGGGGAGCAATATTATCTTCCCTTATTTCCATAACACATTATATTCTGCAGTAGCCTTTCCTAGGTGCAGGCCTGAGATGAGTTGTCTTTTCTAGCAGTATCCTGCATAGCTGATATGTGAGCATCAAACAACTTGCTCCCAATGCTCAAGAAGGAGAGACTGCCCCTCCCTGCCTCTTGCTAACTCCTTCTTGTTTGCCTCTTTTCTTAAACCACCATTTTAAAAACACCATCTAATGACTGGCAAGTTCTCTGCAAGTAGCAATATAATAATATATATTATTCCATATATTATATGGAATAATATTCTGTATAACTTACCTCTTAAGGTAGACCTATCTATGTATATATGTTCATGTGTGTATATATGTAATCATTTTCTGTGCAACTTGCCTATTAATATGTATATATGTGTGTATGTATGTATGTATGAATGCATGTGTGTGTGTGTGTGTGGAATATATTCTGTATAACTTACCAATTAAGATATACCTATATATGTATGTATGTACATGTGTGTGTGTATATATGTAATAATATTCTGCATAACTTACCTATTAAGATATGCATATATATATATGTATGTATGTATATATGTATGTATGTGTGTATGTATGTATGTATAAATGTCTGTCTGTATATATGCATGTGTGTGTAACAATATTCTGTATATCTTACCTATTTAATAAATCAAAGACCATTGATTAACCCAAACTACACTTGTAGCTCATGAAAACACGGGGGATTGCTTTGCAAGGGATTTTTAAAGCTGTTGAATAGTTCAAGTTTCCAGTGCGTCTTGCTCAGCTTGAAGTTTTCACCCCAGCCACAGCATCCTTATTAAATTTTGATTCCCCACAGGTTGAGGAGTACATATGTCAAACATTTTAAAAGAAAAACAGATGAAAATTTTGTAATAATAAATATATTCTGAAACAACACACCCTGAAAAGGATACCTTATAACTTTACCTCCCACAAACCGATTATTTTTAGATTTCTGTATCTTGGAAAAAAAAAGAAACTTTTTAAACCTAATCTTGGCTATAGTTTTCCCTCCAGTGCCTAAGGGATACACGATCACTTATAACAGGAAACCTTTGATTTCTGAGCTTTTATGTTTTCATAGCGTTCTGATTCAAACTTACAAAAATAAGTGTATGAATGTTTGATGAAAAAGAATCCTAATGTCCCCAATTCGTAAATATTTATGCATACGCTTAACTTCACAATGCATCGGAGCTACTCATAGTGGTAAAAGTTAAACACAAGAGGCAATATTTTCCAGGATCAGGTTTAACTCTCAGGTATTAAAAAGCATTGAGCCCAGGACTCATCTAATCCTACTGTTTATACCATTGGCTTCAATCTCTCATTGGCTTGAAGAGGAACAGAATTAGGCTTTTGAACCTCTTGCCCTAACAAATTAAGTACTGGCCTGCATGCATCCACTGAAGCCAATGCGATTATGTGCATGTATTGGAGACAGCAGAGTCTGGACCTCTCATGTTGCAGATTATTAGGGGCGTTCAAGCGCTCAGGGGAGTCTTGTCCTGATCCCGATGAAGTCAGAGGAAAGTGTCTCCCTGACTTGCGTCCGGGTCAGATCGTGCTGATGAGAAACGTTTGGACGGCACTCAATCATTTCTTCACGTGGCTCCTTTTCTTATATCCCAAGAGTCAAGTTCAGCCCTTGCACTCTAAGCATTTGATCAGCCAAAAGAGCCCTGATAGCCCAACCAAGTCATGTGGGCCTCTTCCTTCTTGTCCCCCTTAAAGCAACCTTGACCTTCTGTCAGCCACGGTGACTCGTCTCCATTGATCTCCTTTGATTTTGATAGTGGATTGATTGTTAGTGTGGGGCCCCAATCCTGAAAGATGCTCAGCACCTCCTAATGCCTTTGGTGGAAAAGGAAAAGCACAGGATCGGCCTGATCCAAAGCCTTCTGAAGTCAGTGCTAGGCAAATACCAAATACCCACAATGTTTAAACAGCAACTGCCATCCTTTTGTGAGTGCGAATCCCTGATGATTTCAATGCAATGACTCATCCCAAGGCAGAGGAGATGGATGGAGCCCACTGGAAGCAGAGCTGCAGCATCGAGCTTGTGATCTTTGTCTCCTTATGATCTTCTTTCAGGGTTTCAATCAAAAGCCTCTTTGATTATCCAGTGCTCGCTAGCACTCAGGATAGTGGCATGTTTATTGTCAAGAGTTTAATTCTTTTTCTTGGACATTTCTACTTTTGCCTCCTTGAAGGATCGCACACTCGGCGAGCTTTATAAAAACAAAAGCAAGGCAAGAAGTCACTGGCTGGCTGAGTTGTTATTGCCAACTATCGTCACTCTCCCCATTCGAACTTGCAATTTCTTCCTGGTGATAGAAAGTACATTGTGTGAAATTTCTCAGACCAGATCGGTGTATGTAAGGCGAGGGCTTCGGATTGGCGCTTAAGTGCTTGCAGACATGGAAACGCGCACACACACACACGCGCACACACACACACACACACAAAAATAATATCCATGCGGTGATACATTTCCTGAAAGCTTCAATGCCCAGAAAAACAGGAAAGTTTCTTCATATGCATTTTCGATAAAAAAAAAAAAATATAATTAGACCTTTGCACATGGTGAATTTAACACAGGGCACAGGATACAAGGAGAAAATAAGATTTTTAGGTGCAAAAATAAAAAATAACCTCCTTCTGCATCCGTATTCAATGCTAATTTAGCAAACATTTAATTAACCCCAAGGGAAGCATTAGCCCAGTGCTGACTGCAGTATCAATACTTTCATGTTTGCTCTGTTTGCATCTCAGTTAAATATTTCCCACCCTGTTCAGTCCAGTTTAGTTGTGAATTGAGAGACAAGTCCGCCGTCGTGTTTCTGCCTCTCACCAGTGGTTGCAACGCCTGGATTATTGAATTCCCAAAGAGAGTGGTCTTGATAGAGAGAGACATTGTGGTACCCGGGGCCACTCATCTGTCATGGAAAAGTTCTCAGGACTCATAGGAGAGAGAATATCTTTTATGAGACCAACAAGATTTTTGCAAAAATATTTCTTTAATGGCAAGCTTTTGGGCACGAACGCCCTTCATCGGGCATCGGAGAAAAGATTGTAAAAGTTCTCCTGGGTAGAAATGACAGTTCATATTTCATAGGATTTCACAGAGGAGTCAATAGATGGAAAACTCCTCCGGGCAGGCAGTTTATAGCTGGTCTGGAGCCTCTCACCTCTTGTGAGGATCTGTGATGGTGCAAATGACCTTAATTTGCAAATGACCTTACCATGCAAATTGCCTTAATTAGCACCATCGGTGACAGCAAAGTTCTGTCGCTGGAAGCAGCAGAGGGAAAGCGGCCAGGTTATAGCTTGGAGCCTGTGTATCAGCGTGCCCCTGCCTTGATGGCCAGTCCTGGCACCTATTTGAGCTTTTGAGGCCTCTCAAGTATGAATTCAAGCTTCGCTCCAGCTCATCGCACCTATAAATGGTTCATTCACACTAAGAGTCAAAGGCAGTGGATATAGTGCAAGCCACTACACTCCCTTGTGCACTGACTATAGAAACCAGTGGGCCTTAACCGCACTGCTCCCATTTGCCTGGACTTTGCACCTGACTGCGCCTTCCTCTCCTCTGACCAGCACAGAGGAGGCCGTGGTTTCCTTCGTGCTGCCTGCCTCAAGGAGCTTTTACTAGAGTTTACATCAGCCAAAGGCCCGAGAAAAATCTGAGGCTCTGATCCCAACATTCGTCTCTCCCAACAGCACCCAAGTGGAGGTCACTTTGGTAGCAGGGGATGTTAGATCCTGATTTTCAATGCAACCCCAGCTAGTGTATAATTCATGGGGTCCAACGGCAGCCACGTACCAAGCTCAGCAGGGACACGGAAGCATGAAGCAAGACAGGGCAAGACATTGTAAAGAAACTTCCTACCACAGCAGGGTCCATTGCCTACACGCCGCCATTTCAATCAACAGGTGTCTACCGTCTTGGTTAGCTGATATCTCAGCATCATCTCCCCCCGATCTCTCGCTCAGACTTGGCTGAAGCACAAGCCCGCCTGTTTCTTTTCTTGACTCGGTTGCTAGCAGGCAGCACAGATGCTGCATGCTGTGATTGCAGTAAAAAATAAGTTAATATTGCTGAATCCACCCATTGACTGCTGCAGCCTTTTATTTTCTGATTTCCATAGGCTGAGGACAGCAGCATCTGTCTTTGCAATACTTTCCTTTCCCTGAAGCAAGATCACCTCCTTTCACTGGCTTGTTTCACTTGTCTCCAAAACCACTTTTGGCTCCTCTCTCTCTCTCTGTCTCTCATTTTGTAGGATGGCTATAATTCAAAACCAGGTCACTGCCATCAAGTGCAGCAACTTCCACCCGTTCTTTGTGACATGACACCAGCCGTTTATCCCGATCTGTGTCATCTACGCCCAGTACACCCCTTCGTTTGTGTTCAGGAGTAAAACAAAGTTCCCCCCAAGAAAAATCTGAACGCCAACATTTCAGCTCTCGCAGAGTGCACGAACTGGCAGCACACCAGTGCTTTGTTTTCAGTAGCTACAAAGCCCCAAATGGGAACTTTTGCAAGACAGCATTTACATAAAGTTAACCCTGTTACAATTATTCAATATTACAGCATTACGCCTCCGGATCGGACCCATGTTGTATGCTGTATAAATAATACAGAGGCTCTTGGCGGCAGTGTCTAAACACAGAACTACGACAAAGTAGATTAAGATCAAATCTCAGAGGAAACTGCCCTGGTGTAAGAACAGGCAACTGAGAAAAGCGATGGGCTCTTCACCGGACGTTTTCAAGATGGGCATTAAGCTAGTTACCTACAATGGTTTAAAACAAGCACATCTTGCATCTGTGGAGGGCATTGGGCTAGTTGATCCTTGAAGTACCTTCCAACCCTACAGTTCTGTATCGGATCAGGTGCTGAGCCCTTTTTGCTTTACTGAGGCACTGCAAGGGGCTGTCATCCATTTGCAAATGCCCGGTAGATAATTCCCCTGGGATAAGGGGGCTCTTTGCTGGTGTATCTTCCCTGCACTTTCTTCCTTCATGCCAGTGAGAGGGGCATGTCTAAGGGCAGGGGGATAGAGCGAGGCAGGGTAAAACACTGGAACAGGTTACCCAGAGAGGTGGTGGACTCTCCATCCTTGGAGGTTTTGATGACCCAGCTTGACTGGCTGGGATGATGTAGTTGGGGCTAGTTCTGCTTGGAGCAGGGGGTTGGACTAGATGTGAGCTCCTGAGGTCCTTCCAACCCTCATTTTCTATGCTTGTCTAAAAAAAACCCCCCACCGTGTCCATTAACGACTGTGCTGTACGGGGGTAAGCAAGAGCTGTCTGGCATCGCTTCGAATCCCCCAGAGCTGCAAAAGAATCCAAAGCACAGCTCTGATGCTGGAGAGACTCAAGCTCATATTTTTTAATTTAATTTTTTTCCATTAAAAACACGATAGAGTTTTTTTTTTCCCCCTCTCTTTTTCCACACCCCTTTAATTCAGTCTTGGAAATGCTGCATTAATTCTAGCTGACCACGTATTTTCTTCCTCCTCTTGTTCACTCTTGCACTGAAACATTAATGAATGGGAACGTTTGTCTTGGTTCCAGAGGCGTTGCAAAGGGTTTCAAAGTACATCCTCTGGAAAGCCAGCAAGAGCGCAACCTTCCCCCCGCCGCGTGTTCACGGTGAGGAGCGCAGCAGGCAAGAATCATCACGACCCCATCTTCGGTCTGAAAAATAAATACATTTCCCCCCCTTTTCGGAGCCGGTTTTCTGTGTGGCACGGCATAAACATTTCCAGCTCCCCGCAGGCGCCGAGTGACGTAATTGAAAACTCGGGAAGAAAATAAACGAACCAAAACATGACCCAGATATTTTCACAGGTAAAAAGAACTACAGCAACATTGGCTGCAAAGGTAATGCAATTTTAGCCAGCTGACTCCTTTTTTGCTTTAATCAATAGTTTTTCCCAGCCAACTGAGGGCTGGTGAAAGGGTTTGGGGAGAGACCGTTCAGACCAATGGTTTGATTTTAAATCTGTACAACAGGTACAGCGCTGGAAATGGGAGTGAAAGCGTCTCGCCACCCAACTATGCCACGAACATGTCTCAGCTCTAAACTTGGAGGGACCATTTCTAGGCCTGAGCCAAGTGTTTGTCTTCTGTGGTCCAGTCAATAGTTGCTATGCTGCCGGAAAGATTAATGCCAATTCAGGAAATATATTTTCTGCCGGGAACATTAGTCATTAGAAAATAGACTGATATCACCAGGTTGAGTTGCATAAGATGATTTGGGCTGGGATGATGCAGTTGGGGCTGGTCCTGCTTTGAGCAGGGGGTTGGACTAGATGTGACCTCCTGAGGTCCCTTCAACCCTCATTTTCTATGATTTCTATGATTTTCTAAGATGCTGGACATTGGTAAGACAACAGTAGCCTGTAGGCCTCATTTTCAAACACATTTAACAGGGCAGTTTCATACGCGCCATAACTACACCCATAGTCTTGTGACCACCATGAATTGGTGAGGCTAATTTTAGGCCTTGGGTGTCCTGGGACTTGATATAAGGTCATGAGAAGCCTCCTTGCTAAGAATGGGAGCCCATAAGTCAAGCAGGAACAGCGGCTCATTTTACCAGCCCAAAGGCAAGCAATATCTTTGTGAAGAATGACTGACAAACTAGCCTTTAACCAGACAACTTGGATGTGGAAGCTAGCTACCTTCTGGGAAGAGCTGGATGGGAAGAGTTAGGCGTCGTCTCTCTCACAAGATGCCTGACGTCAAGCAGGGGAGCCAAGTTAGGAAAGAAGGATTAAGGTCAGCTTTTAACAAACTTCCCTTATGGTTTGGCTGAGGGCTCTTAGGCAATCCCCCACAGCTTTAAAGGAACCTAACTGCACCATAAAGGAAGCCTGCACATAAAATATGCGTGAACTATATTGGCAGGTCTCAACAGAGGTCTAGCAAAGCCCAGCAAAACCATTCAGGCTCCCTGTGTAATGGTCATTTTAGACACAATTAAGAATGAACAGTTTTTCTGCAAACAGTACCAGGAAAGGAGCAGGGCAGAAAGACAAAAGCAAGGAAACCCGGCTTGGGAAAATATTCAAACACAGCAAAACCATATGAATAAGCCCTGAGTGAGACCCACGCCAACCCACCCCCTCTCAGTACCTTTGAATTGGCTAGCGCACTGTAACAACAAGCTAAAGCGGCAGACACAAAATTGTATTTGCTCATTTATCTATTTTGGATTCAGTTGAGTGCCAAGAAAGAGTTGCCCAGTAGGGACGCCAACTCTCTAGGATTGTCCTGGAGTCTCCAGGAATTAGATATAAACCTCCAGGAGACTGCTGAAAGTCATCCAGGAGATAAATGATAGGGCATTCATTAAAATAAATATTACATGTTGAATCCAATTTATACACTAGTCCAGTGGGTTTTGAAAATGTAGCAGTAATGTCCTGATGTAAAGTCTACACACCAGAATCCGTAACTGATATACACAAGCACAGGGGCACGTTCACAGTGCGTCTTGTGGGCACGTTGTCGTTCCAGAAACCTCCCGGAATAGATGCAAACAGACTTGGCAACCCTACTGCCCATTCATCTTCTACAGGCCCTCAACACGAAACTTCAAGCAATGGCAGCAAGTGAGAAGCAAGCAGGGCTGGTTGGAAATTGTCCATCAAAACGTTTTGTTCTTCCCCATTGATGATTTTTTTTAAAGCAAAAGAAAAGTCAATGTTCTTGGAAAGTAACTTTTTTTCCTGGACAGTTTTCAATTTTGGGGGGTAGAAAACTGCAAAGACGACAAAAAAAATTTCAGCCAGAACCCAAGTTTTCTTCAGTTTTCAGGGGATTCCACGCCCCAGCATGCACACGCACACACTTTTGACAGCTTTTGGCCATGTTTTTGGTAGGAAAGTGATAATTTTACCTCTTAAGTGTTAACAACAACAATAATTTTTTAAAAATCCACTCCCCAACACACACACACACACACACACACACACACACACACCCGCTTTTGACCATATTTTTGGTTAGAAAGTGATAATTTTACCTAAGTGTTAACAACAGCAATAATTTTTTTTTAAATCCACCCCCAATATATGCACATGCACACTCACATGCACACGCGCGCGCACACACACACTTTTGACAGCTTTTGAGTATGTTTTTAGTTGGAAAGTGATAATTTTAACTCTTAAGTGTTAACAACAACAATAATTAAAAAAAAAAAATCCACCCCCACCAGCGCACACGCTTTTGACAGCTTTTGGCCAGGTTTTTGGATGGAAAGTGCTAATTTTATCTCTTAGGTGTTAACAACAACAATAATTTTATAAAGAATTCCTTTCAATGGGTAGTTTCTATGCAGAAAAAAGAATTAAAAAATTGTAGTCAGCCCTAACCCTAGTGTAACTAGATACAGTGTTACAATTCCATAAAGCTCACTGCCAGAAAGCAGGACAAGTTTAAAGCTCCACTCAGTAAAAATAAATTGTAAATCAAAATTATCAGAACACAGGACTAAAAGGGACCTCCGGGGTCAATAGAGGTCAATCCTGTCCTGCAAGCAGGTCATGCAGCCCTATTCATAAGTACATCAAGCTGCAATTAATAAAAATCTTTTTATTTTGCCCCTACTATTCTTATTGGAAGAGTCTCCCTCTGATAGCTAGAAGCTCCTTCTAATTTCCAACCAGTTTATACCAATTTGTTCTTATACCAACACTGTCCTCTGGCTTAAGTATCTCATCTCCCTTATCTCATTGCCAAGGCTAACCCAAACGCATCATAAAAGCAACCGTTCCCCTTATTCTCACTTATCCAGCGAGGGCTTCGTACACCCATCCAGTTTCTCCTGGGAGACTCACTGCTCTCCCAGGAGACACCACGAGTGTACAGATGTTCAGGCTTTTTCTCCCAGTGTAAAAATGACTCCTCCAGGAAAAAAATAACATGGAGCACACAGAGTTAAATAACTCCCAGGAGAGTTTCTCCTGGGAGAGCAAATGCCTATACATGCTGTAGCGTACAGCCATAGTCTACCTAGAGACACAAGTCTATCTCCCATCAACTGGTACAGAAGCCATTTATATCCAAGGACAAAATAAGTCCTTTTGTTCGATCAGTTTTATGATGACTCTTTCTACCCAGCCTTACCCACTAAGAATGTCTTTGCAGAAGCTATGTATCTCCTATTAAAGTCCTTGAAGAGAGCTGTCTAGCTCAACATTTTGGATAAGGTGGCTCTTCGTTTCAGAGCCAAAACCATTCCCATAAGAAGAACCAATAAGGAAAAATGTTAGTTCTATTATAAAACATAGCATCATTGGAAACTTGGACAAAAATGCAGATTATGATGAATATAGAGACAATTTTTGATCCTCCCAACAATCTTCTCCAGCTCAAAGGATCCTGACGTGATTTTTGTCTTGCACTGTAGCTGACCTTGAAAGTACTTGATGCTATCTTGGAGAGGCAGGGGAAAAATGACTGCAGTCCTGCAGCACTGTCATATTTTACCATGATGAGCACTTAAATAAATGTAAATAAAAACAGCTTTCCTCTCCAGACTCGTCCTAACAAGGTTTAGCTGGGCCTCCACATAATCCAAGGGATTTCTAAAGCTTTTAGTTTTAACTAAGTAATTTTAAGCCGGCCTGAGATTCTGCCAAATGTGTGGTAACTCGATTTTGGTAAGCTCCCAACCATCTAATTAAAAACATGGAATGAATCATTGCGTTTAGGTGATTTCTTTGCTTTGCTTCGCTTTCGTCCTCCCTCTCCCCAAAGAAATCGTCCGCTCGCAAATCGAGGCTGCTTTTCAAAATGGGGTGTTTGGAAAAGACCTCAACTGGCATTTGAATATATATATATATACATGCACATATATCGCAATGGTATACAGTTGTCAGGAAGGCGCACTGCGCTCGTTAATTCTGAAAGCCAAAAGCTCCGTTAAACACGGGGAAGGCAAACCGTTTGCGATTCTCTCCCGTAACGCATTTCATCTCTAGGAAAGATGAAACGTGTAACGTCCTCCAGATTTCCCCTCCAGATTCCTGCCTGGGATGTTAGACCAGCCGAAAAAGAAATGGTGAAAGAGGCCGAGAGACTGCTGCAGATCGTGCAATAAACAGCATGGGAAGAAAATCCACTCCCCCCTCCCCGTCCCATGCCATGTCCAGGGCTCAAGAAAGCCGTCCCGGGGATCCTGCAAACAGGGGGAAAGATATCACCCGCAGAAGAGATAAGATCAGTGGAGTTATGTGCCGCACCGTAGAGTCCTAATGGCTCGATTTAAAGAGCTCTCAGCAGCGGGGATGCCACAAAATGAAGATCTGGGGATAAGCTTGCATTCATTAAGCAGCGAACTGGAGGAAAGAAAGTTTCTCCCCACACACACGATGTTTGTAAACAGCAGCATGCAAACTTAAATGGCTTTTCTTCCTCCCCTGTCACTATAGCCAAAAATCAAGCTTGGTGCCTTTATTGCTCAGCGCAATAACACACACAGAGCGAAGTTTGGTTTTCGTGGTATCTGGCGAGGCATGTGAAACTGATGTGGATCAAAGACTAGATGGGAGAATTAAGCAAATATAATCAGCGTAATATGATTCACTCATGTCCTGCTGCACAGATGTTTAAACAGATGTCAGGTAGGGAAAAAAAAAGTGATGGGGGTTAACACATTCATTTGAATTTGTGCATTTAAGAAAAGGGGAGTATCTGCGTTAAAGCATTAAAGGTGAAAGTAAGTATTTATGACTTCAGTTGCGGGGAATCTTATCTCTCATTTGCTTTTAGTAGACAGCAATCTCTAGCTCCCCTACCAGGAATTGCTACAACATCTAGCGTGCCTATATTACTTATCCAGCTTCCCACTCTGTTTAAATCTCCTACAACTATAGAAACATGAGTACGCTACTTAAAGTTTAATGCAGTAATTAAATTAGCAGAGCAGGTTAAAGACACTGGGTCACCTACCGGCCTACCATTACGGGGAAAAAAACCTAATGAAGTATTTGGATTGCATTATAAAAGTGCCTTTACTCTTATTCCCAAGGGCAGCCTGGTGCCTTTCAGACAAATAGGACAGAGAAAAGCATGCTTTGAAGACACATGTTCTGAGATTTCCTGATCAAGACTTTGACATGTATGAGCTTTATTTCTACGTGCTGCTATAGCAGCTGGATGTAAACAGGATAATTATGCAATCATAATTACCCACTGGTACACACATTCACTTCAAGTATGTTTGCAGTTCATACAACATAAGGACCTGCCCCCAAACCCATTGAAGTTGATGGGAGACTTCCCCTGACTTCAGCAGATTTCATTAAGTGAGACCATTAATTATGATGACAGGCGACTGCTTACCTGTAACGTCAAAAACTCAGCCTTTTTTGTTAGTCAAGAGAAATAAATTAGCCATAAAATAGGGCTTTCATATATTATTAAGAATAACTGCAACCATATTACCCTGATTCTATTTTAAACCTATTTAAAAGTATATCTATTCAGCAGTGTCATTTGGCCCATGTGGTCCCTGACACAGGACACAGGGGGTGACAGTATAGGTATAACACTTGTATTTTCACTGTAATATTTGTGCATTGTACATTTTCACTGTAATATCTGTGCATTATTTTCACTGTAATATTCTTCCCCAAATAATCATCCATCCTATTGGAGAGAAAAGGTCTTAGTGATGTGTTTTGTGATGTGTTTTGTGATGTCTTTGTGATGTCTTCTCCTACCAACTGTATGGCCAGTGGCATCCATGTAGTTTGAGAGCTGTGCTTTGCAAAAACTCCAAGGTTTTAGACAACATCACTCCTCTTCTGTACGTTTCTGCACCAGAAAGGATCTTGGAGCTCTTAATATCTTGGAAGATCATTTATTTGTCATGAGTGATCCTGGAGGCCTTCCCTATAAACCTCTATGAAGACAATCCTTTTTCTAATTGCGTAATGTCACTGGGGAAAGTTTCTGCAGCCAGCTCATTTGCTTCTCCACCGCTGCCGGTTGACATTCCCCCTGTGATGTGGCTTTGTTGACTCGGTCTGGCAATGCAAAAGCAGCCACATACATTCATTCTTTGCAACAATGAGCAGTTCTGCAGCAGGGTCAACAAATTCAAGCCATATTTCACTGAACGTCACCGCTTCGAGACACGGTGCTGCATTTCAGCAGCGGCATAGCGGCCTTATTTAGGAGCCTTTGCTGTTGCTTAATTTCCAGAGCTGTTTTTTTCTCTCACCACATTCGCCCCCGCCGCCGGCTTTCTTTGCCACATCAAGGTCTGCCCCTACGATATGGTGCAGTCATTTCCACCCTAGACAAAGAAGCTCAAATTTGACAGGGCCTCTTTAACAGGTAGATGTATTAAAGGTGGGTCTGAAACAAATTCGAGAGCTGGTTAGTTTAGGGATACATCCTCTAGCTTTGGGGTTGAGGGTAAGGTCTGTTCTGGACAGGGGTTTGTAGCCAGAGGGTATAGGGGACCAGGGGATAAGGCACTCAGGTAGAAGCCAGGAAATTTGGGTTCTAGTTGACTCTGCTACTTACCTACTGTATGGCCTTGGGCAGATCATTTTCTCTCTCTCTGTCTCCATTTCTTGACCTTAGGAGCTACTGAATAATACCATATGCTCTGTGCAATTCCAGCGCTCAGACTGGATGAGCCTATTGGTATACACTGGCTGGGGACTGGATCCAGAATAAAATGTTCTCACTCTCATTTCTACAGGACTATATTGGGTTGATTTTAACAGGCTATGTTAAAGACCAAACTGTTAAAGGAGGCCTGGTGGGTGCAATGTCATTAATGCACAGGGATTGCAGCCGTCCCTCCAGAAGGCTAGGGACTGCACAGCTTGCAATCCGTTTCTGTGTTGCTTTTCCCCAGCAGCAACCCCACCGCTTTGCTGGTGGATGGAGACTGTATTAATTATTTTAATTTCTCCAAAAGAAAAGAAAAAAGGCTCAAGGCAAAAATTCTTGCACATGAAGGACTCGCGCCCTAAAGGTGTGATGAAAGCATAATCCTGCACATGAGCCTTAGTTCTGCTGCCTAAAATAATACTTCAGGATGCTGGCAGGGGAATAGTGCACTTCCTGCAAGTGTTTCAATTCACATTCTCCCAAAAATAACACAGAGACTGTTAACACCTGCACTTTTCAACGTTTCCTTGCTAACAACAAGGAGATTAATGGGTTCCATTCAGAGTGGACCTTTTTGACCTCATTTATGATGTTGGGAAACTCAGGAAATTGCCTGCTAATCCAAATCTTGATAATCCCAGTATCCTTAAAAAAAAAAAAAAACAACATGGATCAAAATGTACAGGCAGGCCTCCTATTTTTCAAAAGTAAAATCAGATCCAGGGCAAATAATCCTTCATAAGAGGACATCCTAACCAGCCTTAACAACCAAGTGGCACATTTCAGTAAAATATATAGCTAGGTAGGCAGTCTTCACCGGCGGCTCGTTTCCAGCAGGACACCAGCGGTGATTTCTAAGAAAGAAGGAAGTACTGGATTTTGCTTGCATTTGTCAGCTGCGGTTTGCAGGTTCTCACTTTTCTTTTGCAGCAGGCTGGCGTTGCTTTTCACCTTGGGTCAAACAGCCTGGATCTCAATCAAGCGCATCAGGGGGTTAATTCTGAGAGAACTTCGGCACTCATTAAAAAGCTGCAGGTACAAACACCTCTGCAGCCCGGGAAACCTTCGCCCCGTCCCCAAGGTGCAGACAACACCAAGGCGCAGCAAGCAGCCACAGGTGCCCAGGGCACAGGCGCAAGAAGAGGCCGGGATGAGAATATGCCATTTCTTCCTCGACAAAATGAAAAACAGTGCAAATGTGGAAGATACTTTTGGAGAGATTCAAATCTGTCAAATTTAAAGGGCCAATGCTACTTCCCCTGTCTTTCCTCTCTAGCACCGAGACACGCGGAGTTCCCACCGAGGAGCGGCCTCGAGCTGGGAAGATGTGCACAGATCGGCTGGCCTGAAACAAAGCACCGCTCCTCTATTTTGTATGCCACTGCCGCCCTTTGTCGAACAGTGGCAGCAAGCCGTGGTAGCAATCGGAGCTGCAGAAGTTTTAGCACCGCGGGGAACAACTCATTTCTATGACACATGCCGCGGCCTGGAAGATGAAGCAGTGCACTGGGACTCAGGAGGCTTGATTTCACTTCTGGGATCTGCCTCAGGCTGCCTGGGTGCCAATGGACAAGACACTCTGCCTCTTTGTGCCTCAGTTTCCCCAGCTGTAAAACGAGGAGAAGGATCCTGGCTTCCTTAGTGGAGCACTTTGAGAATCAGTGATGAAAAGTGCTGGATGCTATTATTGGATACATAACCATGGATCTCACTTCAGACCTATTGGTTTCAGTTAGGGGGTGTTCTTCATTTTATTCTTAATTTTGTCATCTTGGTCTTCTACATTTGGTCTTCTTAATGCCTGTCTTCTTAATTTGAATATTGTTTTTTCCCTGTATAACATGGCCATTTCCAGCCCTATTCTCCTTCCACCCTTCCAGTGCCGCTTCTATGGGAGAAACCCATTACCCACCACCTCGCAATCCCAGCCAGGATCGGGGCCACCATTTTGCTGGGCTACGCACAAAGACAGGGCTCTGCCCAAAAGAGCTTACAGTCAAAACGGGCACGGTAGACATGCAGTAGCAGATTAATATCACGTCAGCAAAATTAAGGGCATGGGCTATTATTCATGTTTCTTTCCCAGCCTGCTCAAATCACGGGTACTTTTACTCCAAATTTAACCCTTTTCTATTTCATTACAACCTATTTTCATTGGCATGCCTGATCTCTCCCTGTTTTTTCCCTACCCCTCCAGGGGTGATGGGTTCAATCTCTGCATTGCTATTTAATGCCGCTCTTCTCCACCCTTTTGCAGTTCGGCCCAGTGAACAGGGTGCCCAGTAGGAAAATACCACTGATACTTTTCTGAAAGAAACCTTTTCAGAGAAGCTGCTTACAGGAGACAGACGTTTGAGAGCCCATCTTTATTTTTAATTCCCCAAATTCACCGCTCCTTGCAACAGAGGCTTGCTTCTGAGGAATCAAAGCAAATTTACCATGAGGTTTTATGGCTTCTTTGGACGGGGTGGTGGTGGGGATTTTGGCTTTGCATAAAAAGCTTTTGCAAGACTGTTTTATTATTATCTATTATTTGTGTCCTGGAAGAGCCCAGAATAAGCTAGGCTTCTAACATCAGAAGGGCTAATCCCTGACGCTAAGATCGACAAATCTAAGGCGGGTAGGTCTGAAATCCCCGTTAAACAGTGCGTTGTTTGGAACAAGCCGCCAGCCAAAGAGCTGCCCCGTGGCCAGCGAAGCGCCCCGAGTCCTCAATTCTGCAAACCTCGCACTTAAGCCCAACACAGATGCCAGATGTGCCACTTAGCAAACCCCTGGAAAGTGCTCAGATAGCACAGTCACGTGGGTGGCACCAGAAACCAGAGAGATTGACTATCAACAACAGCGTCCTGTTGTGAGGTCAAATTGCCACATAACCCTCCTCCCCTTCTGCGCACAACGATACCATAACCGTGTCACCGCCGCGATGCCAACAGTGACAACATGTGTTTTTTTCCAACTTTGTGGCACCGTTGTATTCCCTGAAAACACAGCACACAGCATAGGCCACCGCTGCAGACCTGTTCGCCGGTCCCAATCATCCGCCCGGCGTAACTTGTTTTGTACGCACGGAGCCTGGGCGAGGGGAAGAAAGTGATGTTGTCATTTAACCCGTTTACCGCATAGGAAGTTTTCAACTCGTTAGGAACAATCGGGCTGAGAAAGTACAGTCGGTCTTGTGGGTGTACCTAGAGATTTAAAGCAGAAACTATTAAGGTCATGCCACTGCGGGCTAATAGACGGTGTCTATTGTTTTTCAAGCCAAGTTCCGCAACTTTGCTTGCAGGAAGTACATTGCAAGGTGAAGGCTGCCCTTGCCAAAGCCTCAGAAAACAGTTTCCCATGCCAGACTCGGCAGGCTACTGCTAAATGCCATCGTAAACAAAAGCCCACCTGGGCAGGCTCCTTTTAATGAGCATGTGGAGAAAAGATCTTCAGACAATGAAGCCCTTGCACGTTTGCAGCAGGCCAGTTCCCAGGGCCCTTTCTTTTGACCTTCATAGGCATGTCAGCTGAGAAAGGGCTGATCCTGCAGTCATATCCAGAGAGAGGGACCTTGGCAGCTATGCAGGGCAGTGGGCACTGTGGGTTGCCCATGCAGATCAGCGTTGAAGCATGGGTAAAACTGTAAGCTGTGCACAACCCTCATTCATGGTGTTCCCATATGTAACAAAATGCTGGGAATTTTTCGATCCAGTGGTATAACAAAAGGATGTCTTCTTGTCTGACCCTTTCTCTTTTGGCACCCAGCAGCTCTTTTACATACCCAGAGGCATCTGCTTGTCAGCATTTATTCTGATCAGCATCCTCTATTTTAATTCCATGTGGCCCGCTGCTGGAGCCCAAACACACATGTTGCTCCTCAAAGGCTGGTATTTAGTAGAGATGAGCCAATCCATATAAACAGGTGCTAAGTATTGTAGCATTGAGGACAGTGGTGTCTTCAAGCCTATGATTAGGTCAAATAACTCATGCCACTTGTCATCCCTTTTGGCTGCAGTGGTATGGTTTTATGCCTCACCTCCCTGTTTTTTCCCAGGAAAATAAAGCTTTCGGTGAGTGGGATCCTGCGGGATGACTTGGCAGTTTCCAATGGTGGTAATTATTTGGCATAAAGACCATATTCTATTGAATCCATTTTTCAGGAACAATATATCTAGACATTCAGCTGTACTCTGAATATGTATGGAAAAGGCAATTACGGTAAAGATGCTCCGAGCTAGGAATCTAGTACTGGTCCATCCTGTTGAAGAGGGCAGCGTGCCACCCAATTTTTGTGGGCACTATTTTAAGGCTGACCTGAAAATCCAACTGCAGTGTTGCACCTACGATTCATTTACCGTATTTTCTCATATACAAGTTGCACAGAAAAAACGTGGCTTGTTTTTGAAAGAAGAAAGGTGGGGGGAAAAAGATTTTACAGTCACGGCTTCCTGTGCAACACAGAGTAAGTCCTCCTAGAAACACAAAGTTCCTGGTATCAGCTGCCTCATGCAGACTGTCTCGTGGGATGCCACATTTGTGGACAGTCTGTTTTCAGGAAGACTTACTCTATGTCACAGGAGGTTAGGCCCTGAACCTTGCAAGGGCAGTTGCAAGACCGTTACGTCTTTCCTGTAAATAGTTCTCTATATAATTTCCTGGAAATAAAGTGTTGTTTCCACATCACAAGCCTCACTTGTTGCTTCAAGCACAAGCCACAGGGGCTGTGAGAGGGTTAACATGGGACTTAGCCGTCGTGGCAGACATCTCGGCAGCTACATGGCATGCACGGCATCTCCAGCCTTGCTTCTTTTCCAGTGACGAGAACAGCTTGTTGCTTAAAATACATATCCGAATTTTGGGGGACTGATTTTGGAAGAAAAAAGTGTGTCTATGTAAGAAAATACAATATTTCCCACCCCCTACTCCTTGCCTACCCAGGAAAATACTGGGTGCAGTCCACATCACTGCCCCTCCAAATGCCGGAGTCTGAAAACTCTTCCAGGAGCCATTTTTGGCCGTTGCCGCCAACCGTTTAGCTCTACGATCCCTTGACTGGATCCTCCCAAGTTCTCATAAAAGGAAATATCAGGAAAACTATTAAGCTCCTGCATGTTCATTTTTTAGGTCAGTCAAAAAGCAGGATTTGTTTTTCCTAAAGGGCTATGCAAATACGTGGCTCGGTTAATAGATTAGGGAAAATGCAGGAATCCTAGACCTGAGCTAAGATCCAAGGGACCCTGGTCAAGAATGAGCTATGACTTCACCCTTTCCATCCTCATCAGGCAGTGTTTGTTTATTCTGCTTCCCAAAGCCAACTTGAAGAAACATCTCCCCGACACTTGCCCTCGAGTCACAAATGTCTGGTGCCTTTCCATGTTCTCCTTGGCCACTCCAGGTCTCCTCCAGTGGCTCGATTTGCCTTCCAGGCTGTTTACTTTCCCTGTGCAAACACTCTCCTTCCAACAACAGGTATTTGAAACGCCGTGAACACCATCTTTCTGTTTAAGCGGACGTGAGTAGTTTTTTGATCGACTGTGATGTTCTTCTAGTGGCCTTTGGGGATTTTTTTTTTTTTTAATGATTTCCTGTGAATTGCTGAAATGTAAAAGGTGGAATGAAATGATGCCCCGCTCTCTTGAAGATCGCTACTCAAGTAAAAGACACCGCGACTCATTCTGGCTACGTCCTATGCGCGTGCTGTGATGGATCCACAAGCACACAACTGAAAAGCTGTGCGCTGCCCTGGTTCATGGTGTTCCTGTCTGTATGTGACAAAATGCTGGGAATTTTTCAATCCAATGGTATAACAAAAAGGATGATGGTCTTTCTCCTTGTCTGACCCCTTCTCTTTTGGCACTCAGTGGCTCTTTTACTTCCCCAGAGGCATCTGCTTGTCATCATTTATTCTGATCAGCATCCTCTATTTTAATTCCAGTCTTTTCAGAGACTTATTAGTCACAGTTGCCTTCTCACAGCTAGGGGAAAATCAGACACACACAAACTAAATGATGGCACAGAAGCAAAAGAAATGCTGAAAAAGGGAACACATGGGTTCTTCTGACCGGACAGACAGGACTAGAAAAAATATGGTGTTTTTTTCCCCAAGAGGTATATGCAGGCAGGCAGTAATGGAAGTGATACCCTTCCATATGGGATGCTGGTGGAGACTGGACAAGCACCTCGCTGGGGTCGTCTGACCCTAGTGCTCCTTCCTGCCCAGGGCAGGGGGTCGGACTCGATGACCTACTGAGGTCCCTTCCCACCCCAACATCTATGAATCAATGAATTGAAGATGAAAGAGTGCTATAAGAGAGGAGGAGAAGGAAATAAAAAGGGCAGCATCCAGAAACCACACAGTAGATCTTCTTCCAGGAGCAAAACAACCCTGGGTGGGTGAAAAAAACAAGTGGCCAGGGTGAGAGCTTCAGCATTTAGCAAAGCTAATGGCAACGAGGGTGATGAGCTCAGGTTTCTGCGCTTTCCTGACCTGGGACATAAGGGAGGAAGGATTCCTTCCCAAGAAGATGCAGGAGCTGGTAGATGTTAGTGGACTGATGCCAAAGTTAATGATAGAGAAACAGGCTTCCTGTCTTCAAAACTATAAGGAAAAAAAAACATGATACAAGAATGATGAGCCTAAATCACCCAAATCCTCAAGTTTCACATAGGTGTTTCTCCCTTCATTTCAATGTCGATGCTCAGAGCAATGCCGTGTTGAGTTGGGAACCTGCGGTTTAACCACCTAGTACTCAGTGAACCCAGCTCAGAAGAAACGTAAGCCTTCATTGAGTATAATGGTTATGATTCTACTTTCACTTGCATCAAATGATTCAAGGAGATTTATTATTGATGTACCAAGATGGAAGGAGCAGAGTCACCCAAGGGAGGAACAACTCAGGTATAACACACCTCTGGCAAAAAAAATCAGCCCCAGGAAGAGCTGGCAGATGTCAGTTCCCCACCCTGAGAGGAGCAATGAACTATTTTTCAATTAGCCTAAAGCAGCAGACCGCTGGGTAAGCCATCGTGTTGCAGTCGGGGCTGCAAAGGATAAATCAACTTCTTTGCAGTTTCTCCAGCCCTCTGCATGGGCTTCCTCCTCTCTCGAGTTGCCTGCCTGCCAAGCAAAACACAGATATTAGCAAGGAAAACCCAGAAGAGGGTCGAAAACCCTAATTTGCTTGCAAGCTGAATAACCATAAAACTGCTCCGAGACACGCAAAGATAATTTTGTGCTAATCAAGACGAGAAAACTCCTGTGTGAAAATATTATTCATGGGATCAAGCAGCAGCCAATGGCAGAAGCAGGCTCCGTGCTCGCGGATAAACAGTATCTGCTTAAGATAGACAGAGTCTCGGCCTCCCCCGCATTAACGTAATTTCACACTTTACCAAATAAAATGCCCAAAGGTTCGTGCAATGGATGCTGCAGCTGTGTTGTGACTATTGAAAAATAACAGTAAATTAAAACATGCAGCGAGAGGGCCTGGGCGAAACGGCTCTGGTCTTTGTTTTAATTTTCTGTCTGATTTGATCTGAGCTACTGAAATTAGGAACAGCAAAGACGTGATTTTAAAGATACGGCTTTTGGGGAAGTTGTTTGGAGAGCAAGCGGGAAAGAGAGAAATCTAACAAGGTCAGGGGACGAGAGGAAGAAAAGCCAGATGGGAACTAAAATAGGAAGGCATTAGCAGCATGAATGAGGCTGGTGGGACCAAACGAAGGCACCAGGTGATTGCACCGTCTTTGTGTTTCCATCTATTTTCTCTTGTCTTACACTTAGAATAGAAACTCATAGGGGGCAGAGAGGTCACGAGAGGGTTCGACTAGGGCTGCCAACCCATGCCACGGGCAGCCTCAGTGTGTGGCATGTGGCAGATCCAGGAGGGGACAGGCTGCACAGCACTAGATAGGGCAGGAAGCAGAAAACAGAGCAGCAGATCGGGCAGGGAACATGGGACAGGAAGCAGAAAGCAGAGCCGCAGACCAGTGGAAGCACGGGGCAGGGAGCAGAAGGCAGAGCAGGCAATCAGGCAGAGGACAGACATCCGAGTAGCAGTCAGGGAGGGTTCAGGGCCCATTTGTGGCACCCCCCCCCCAAAATAGTGCATGGGCCTTGCATTGAGGAGGGTTTCCCCCCGGGGGATTGGAAGACTTGGTGTGGCTTCAAGTGCTGCTTTGAGCAAGGTGAGTTCAGCAAGGGTCCGCTTTCTCTTTGTGAAAGAGAAACGAGCCCCTGGGTAGGGGCCGGTTTCCGGCCAGCCACGGAGAAGGGAGGCGAGAGCTACACGTCCATGGCAAGAGTTTTACCCGATCTTCTACTGAGAATATTTTATTTCCTTTTTTTACTCCTCTCTTCAACACGATGTGAAATACTACAGTATGCTTCATGATTAAGGCGATTCCCCATGGCAGGGGGTCGGACTTGATGATCTGCTCAGGTCCCTTCCGACCCTACCAACAACCAAGAAACTCTATTTCATGCTGTGGATCTACGCCTGCTTTGCAAAGCCAGCTCCATTGCATTCCTAGGAAGCACTGGAGAGCATGGCAGAGGTAAGCTTGATGTCCCTGCTTCATTGAATCAGGATCTTTGACTACAACCGAATGCATTTCAAGACCGCTGGAATTTGAGGGCTTCGTTCAGGCTCATCTCTAAGGCAGGTAGGATCTCTTCCAGGAGGTACCTTCTGCATTGATGGTGTCTTTCTTTCCGCTTGTTTGTCCTCCACATTCACATCTACTCCAAGGCCTCATAAAATCAATGCAGCATAAACCAGTGTTCATCTTGACTGAAATCTTTGACAAGCAAAGTCAGGACACTGTCTGAGTTACTCTTTTGTCTTTTAAGAGCCTACAATACAATCCTTCAGTTGAAAATAAAACTGGAATTGGCTGGAGGAAGGTGACATTTTTCTCCAAGACAGCTGAAGGAAGCACACTGAATGCTGTCCAGGATATCCGAGACTTGGCAGATTCCCTTCCCCTCCCTGAGTTTGCTCACCGAAGGCTTTCTGTTTATTTTACAAAAGTCTGTTCCTCTTCGACAGGTGTCCTGATCTCAGCAAATACGTGCTGGCGAGGGCTGGTCTGCAGGGACTTCGTTTCTGGGTTTCTTCTAAGTGGGGATGGGAGTTTCTGTGCAAAAGGTACAGCATTGTAAGGATTATATATTGATAACAATGTTCTCTTCTATATATAGCTTCGAGTGGACGTGTCCTTTTCGAAGCACTAGGGAAAACCTCAGGGTTAAGAAGCTGCATTGCAAAAGGAAGAGATCCATTACAGTCTGCGAGCTTTGGGATTTTAAATGAACTTGGGCAGAGGAA
>NW_005842044.1:1261580-1270900 GCF_000455745.1 Alligator sinensis
GGGTTTCAAGATCGTGTCAACTGGGGGCTCTGGTTTTGCAACAATAATACAGATCTCAATTGCATTTAACTGGCAAAACTCAAGAGGGATGAAAAAAGCTTTGGCGCATCTTTTCCTTTAAGTGTATTTGAGGTGTTGGTTGTAGCCGTGTTGGTCTAAGGACGTAGGCAGACATGGTTTTTGGGGTAAATGTGATATCTTTTATTAGACCAACTAAATGGTTGGAAAAAATCATTCTCTGCAAGCTTTTGGGTGCAAAGCCCCTTCTTTAGGCATGGGGAGTGTCTGCTGGTGTTTGTGCACTCTCCTGGGTGGAATACAAACTTTAGATGAAACTTTGCTAAAGAAATCTGGTGCTTGGAAATCAGGTGATTGTAAATAATTCGTTAAAGCTTTTATTTCAGGCTCTCTGCAATTCTGTGGCCATTGTGTGCATGTATAATGGTCTAAAAGAGGCTATTATAAGCCAGGATTTTACCCCCAGTACTGCTGCTACTCTTCTTGCTGCCTTCGGCAAGTCATTGGTTCCTCTGTACCTTTGATCTCAGATGAAAGGTGCCCTACAAGCAACGTTGCGTTGCCCAACATTTGTCATCTTGGTCTCTATTCATGCAAGACTACTAGCACATTCAGTGATTCCTGACTCCCATGTGAAATCAGTCTTGCTTTTGCCTCATCTCTGCAGTTAGACCACTACTCAAGACATGCTATAATCACCCAGAAATTCAGTGTTTTCTGGCAGTGGTTCTCAATCTTCTTAGACTTGAGGCACCCGTCATTAAACTCAAAGTACCCCCCAGGAAATGCCGGCTCTGAGTTTTCACTTGTCTTGACTTTGAAAAAGCAATGGAGCAATTCTTCTGTTGCGAAGAGCTCAGAGAGACCACAATCAGACCAAATGCTTTTGACACTATAGATTCCTATTGGAAATCTGGTTTTATCTTGTGAATTGTGTAAGTGTTAATGCACCTAATATTGCACGGTACCCCAGAACACCTTCCAAAAGGATCTTGCAGCACCTGAATCACTGAATAATGCTGTGTAGATGGATGGCCCATTGGGAGGGGACTGCACATATTTGTGCGGATTGCTATGTTGCTTATGGGCAGGAAAAGACAATGAACTTGAATTAATTTCTTTATGAGACGAACACTCAAAATAGCAAAGGAGTGAATCAGCAAGTGCAAAGCAAAAACTATCAGAGAACAATGTAAATCAAAGGAGGACAGAAACCAACTGTTTACACTGTATGTGTATTAAGCCCTATACAGTGAAGCAATTGGGTGCCTGCTTAACATAAAATATGTGCTTAAGTCCCATTCACTCAATGGAACTTCAATATAGGCTTTGATGAACAAGAATGGTTTTACAGCTATATTTAGATGCTTTGATGAATTTGAGCTCATAGACCACAAGCCATCACCCCTCTAGCCCTATTACATCAAACCTGTTAATACAGTCCTGATAAGGTCAACATTTCCAAAGTATTTTGCAACATGGACATGAAGACATGCCCTAAGCTAAAACTGTTCCTGCAATTACTCTTCTTTTTATTTTTATTTAAGCACCCCCAGACCTTATTATTGATAAATTTGCTTTGGGACAGGAAATGCAGACACAGATATAGAAATGATATGGGTTTTACACTTAGGAAAATGATGGACAAATTTTGGGCAACCCAGAGAGTCCAATTTTGGCCTCACCCAGATTTCACAGCACAGAACTTTAGTTGATCCTCACAGCTAAAAGGCGGACAGTAAAAGGACACAGATGGCACCCTCCGAGTCCAATAGGGATAATAGCCATTGCACGTGCGTTGCTTTTCCCAGTGATGTCTTTACTGCAGCAAAATATTCTTGTCCAGATCCTCAGCCATTATAAACTGATTTTATTCCCCTGAAGTCAACAGAGCAGTGCCCAGTTCACTCCGAGCTGGGGATCTGGCCCTCTGAACCCATCAGGATCTGACAGGATTAAACAGGGTCACATTTGAGGGCTGAGAAATGTGAGGGATTTGTTTTAATGAGAGAGGGAGGTTTTAAAGACAGATGATACGGGTGATCCACCCGAGCTCAAGCAGCCATTTACGGTGTATTTGGCATATTTCAGTAACAAGAGCTTTCATGCTATCTGATACGCTTGGAGCAATAGACTTGGCCTGGCAAGGATCCAGGTGACACTTTCTTTACATTTTCTCTAAAAAAAAGAATTAAAAGAAATAAAAAAGGTGTCATGGCAAGTCTCCAGCTAATATTGATATACTTCAGTAATAGGGCAGTTCATGTGATGGACCCGTGCCTACTTCACAAAGCAAGTTCAACTGCATCCCTAAGAATGCTGACAATTAATGATTTGAAAATTGCAATTTCTTGGACAGAGGGCACACTTCTAAAGCATGAGCTCATAAGTATGTGGTTTCTCTGCATTTCTAGATTGTGCGTGTGAGAACTCCCACACTAGATAGCGGGACATGTGTAGCATTCTTAAGTCTAGGAGCCTCAGTCACATGATGGCAATTACGGTGGGCGTTGAAGTTAACGGGCCAAATTCAGTTCCCAGAGTAAGAGAGCAGCTCTTACTTAAGAACACTTGGTGCAGGGCTGAATTAAGCCCCTAACTGCATGGAGAGGTCTTTTCTGTTCAACACATCTTGGTCGTATGCCTACCTAGATGAGGAGATGCACCAAATCCAACCTTTAAACTGGGATTTGCAAAGGCTCCACAGAGCACTCAACTCTCATTTAAGTTGGCATCTAAATCCCTTAGGCTCCACAAACAATTCTATCTCGATAAAACTTTACGCCGCTGGCTAACAGATACATTCTTACGCTAGACACTGGCAAACAAGGTTCTTTGGGTGAATCTGGTATCTTTTATTAAACCAACTTAAATAGTTGGGGGGAAAATTTTTTTAGCAAGCTTTCGGGTTTAAATCCGAAAGCTTGCTAAAAAATTTTTCCCTCAACCTGTTTAAACCCAAAAGCTTGCTAATTTTTCCCCCCAACTATTTGGATGAAAGAGAATTTCAAAATGCTGGAATTTTCTGCACAGGAAGAATGCAGTTTCCCAGCCAGTTTAAACCCAAAAGCTTGCTAAATTTTTTTTCCAAGTATTTAAGTTGGTCTAATAAAAGATATCAGATTCACCTTGTCTGCCTGTGTCCTTAGACCAGAAGTGGGTAAAATGTGGCCCGCGGGCCAGATGCGGTCCACCAGGCCATTCTATCTGGCCCATGGGGCTCCTAAAAAATTTAGGAAGTTAATATTTATCTGCCCCTAGCTGCCTGTCACGCGGCCCTCGATGCCTTGCCAAAACTCAGTAAGCAGCCCTCCACCTGAAATCATTGCCTGCCTCTGCCTTAGACCAACACGGCTCCAACCTACACCCCTGCACCCTAGATATTTTCCCTGTCCAAATGTTAATACTCTTTAGATTTAGGATCTGAAACTACACACACTTGTGGAACCAAGTACACTGATGCAAAACAACACCATACACACGATGGGGTCGAGAGAGGATGAGGTAGCAGGAGTCCTGAGGGGAGAGCAGTGGGAACAGGAGGCGACATCCCAACTTACTCCACTGAATTCAATGGAAGACAAGGCTGTTGAGCTCCACTGAATTCTGCAGCCACCTGATCTGATGATAACCTCCTCTGGCTTTTTTTAAGCTAGGCAGGTCTGATTAGAGTCTCAGCCAGCAGAAACTGCCATGACTCCATTGACTTCAGTGGAGCTGCAATGATTACACCAATTGAAGATGTCACTGTGTATATTATTAAACTCAAGATATCGTTAAAATGTGGCTTCTCCCTGCTAATTGCAATTATCCCATGTTCTTTCAGCAACTCACTGTAAACACAGAAAGTTCACTGGCTTGTATCTTTTGCTCTACTAATATGCTCATCTCCACCCCAGGACTTCCTATTTGGCAACGGCCAACCCCTGCTGAATCACTATCCGGCTCTTGCTTCATCCTTAGACCCTGATGTTCTGATAAAATTTATTCGTGGCTATAAGTAATTAAAACTGAGATGACATATTTTGCATAGACTCTCAACCCAGATTGCATCTCGGAGCGATTGCTTGCAGCTGGCTGGGAAACTGCATTCTTCTTCTGCAGAAAATTCCAGCATTTTGAAATTCTCTTTCATCACAAATTGGAATGGCAAAGTTAAAATTTCAAAATGTGCTGCAAAATGAAAATTCAAAATGTTTTCACTTTGGGAATGTTGAAGCAGACTTAATAATAAGCTGGTTCACTTTGACTTTTCCATTATGTTAATAATAGAGTAATACGATATCAAAAAGACCAAAACACAACATCGAAAAGACATTTCTCAAACTTACTGAAGCGGAACTTTTCCACCCAATCAAAACGAACTCAAAATTTTTCTGAAATGAGCATGCCCCAATTGTTCTGTTGGATCATCATTTTTGGAGAAAGGGTCGGTCAGTCGGCAAATGTTTGACTGCTATTGCTTTTGGAGCTGGCTCTTAATTTCTTTCGCTGTGTATACCACATCACATCCAATACTTCAGGGTTGAAATCCTGGTCCCATGGAGACCTATGGCAAAACTCCTACTGATTTCAAGGGGCCAACTATTTCAAACGAATAAAAAGGATGGTGAATGTATGGATTTTCTGGTTTTCAGTGGTATAGCTCTTGCTGCCTTGTCATGGATAATTTCTTGACAGAAGAAAGGATGGCATTCTGATTGAGATACAAGCACAGGAGTCAGGTTTCCTGGATTCTGTTCATGGCTCTGCTATAGACTTCCTGTGTGGCTTTAGGCAAACTGCCTGATGGGCTACTTTTTAATAATGGAAGTGTGCAAGTGTTCCAACATCTGCCCACGTTTTTATATATGAATGCCCTGACTGCGCAGGCTAGGGACAGAAATTCCACACAAACCGGTATAAGTGATCAGAAAGTGATTCAAATCTGCAACACAACAGAAGTTCAGTGCATGCAAACTGCTTTCAAAATACCCCAAACCAGTTTAAGATAAACCTAGATGGATGTAGTATCAACCTGAACTGATTTAGGTTAAATCGGTTTCCTGAAATTCTGTCCCAGATCCCCTCCAGACTCAAGTTAACTCACAGTCCCCCAGCACCCCAGGAGGCATTGCACCTGCCTTAATGCCCCTGCCCCCCGGGGGCAGGCTAGCTTTAGCCCAAGCTGTCTGCTCCAGCAGAGTAGGGAGGTGTGCTCTAGTGCCCTCCGGATTTTGGCCTGGGCCACTGCAGGCCAGTGGCTGCATTTCCCGAATCAAAAGTGAATGTCTGTTCACTTCAGTTCAATCTACGCAGCTTAGACTAACCTGCAAAGACTGAATCGATTCCGCTGCGGGCTTTTTGACTGTCTGTACTTAGCCTACATTCACATTTAACCACATCTGACCTCACTGATCATTTGAATGCACAAGCACGATAATTGCATATGCAAGTAGGCATGCATTTTTACTACTGAATATCTTGACCTTTAGGGCCTTAACCTCTTCACAGTCTAATTCATCTCACTGAGAAAGCGGGTATACAGGAATAATATTCAAATGGGTGGCGGCAGATTTCATGCACCGAGATTTATCAAGTGCTCTGAGGACTTCCACTGGTAGACACTAGATCAGGAAAAAGTCGTTTTAGTATGAATCTCCTTCAGGTAATTAATACGTGCACCTTGGAAAAGAGATGTGCGACCTAGGGCATGTCCATGTTTACGTGACGTGTGCTTCACATAAGGAGGTGCTTTTAGTCTTTAGGGATGTAGATCAGCAAGAACCATTTGTCCTTAGCCCAGAGAAAGAGGCATTACAAACTTTTTGAGTCAACAGGTTGCCCAGTTACTGAGACACATACCTTTGTGCACGAGGCATAAGAAATCAAGTTTTTACTTATATCATCTCTCCCCAGGAGACATCAGTGGTGCCTTACCGCATTAGCAAATGCATGAATGAAAAAGAGGCAATGCCTGTTGCTGGGGTCAGGTTCATACTTCCTTACTACCTTCTTTTCACTCCTGATATGGCATGAATGGACATTCATGAATACATTCCTTATTCCAGTGCCTGGAACTTACTTTTTTTTTTCTAGCTAAAATATCACGGGATGCCAAAGGCTTCAGATTTGGCAAAGAGCAGAGATTCCCTGTGGATGAACCATCTATGTTCAAGTGAGGTATTGAGCCAAGATCTTAACTGGCTTGGAAGCTAGCACTAAAATATCCATAAAAGAGATATGACTGTAAGTGGTGAACTTGTAGCGGGTTGTCGTCAGTACATTTAATTCCCTCTAGATCATGACATGGGATGTTCACAGCCTGAGACCATCTGACATACCTCCTAGAGAATAGTAAATGAGAAAGCAGTTAAAAACTACTCGGGCCAGATAACACTCTCCAGCTTTGAAGAATTCAACCTCTTTAAGCCAAGAGGACTGACAGGGGGTCATTTTCTTTTCTTTCATATTAGGAAATAGAAAAATGTGAACCTGTTATTCTGGTCCCTCTGGGTCCTTTTACAGGAGCAAGCATGACTAACAGATCATGCGTATAAAACCATGGATATTAAAGGCATAATCCTTAGCCTATATGTATGAATCTGCACCTGATTCATGTAGGCTGAAGAATGTCATGCCATTATCAAATTGTCTTTCTTACCAGGAGAATAAGGTGACTTTTTGGTCCCTAAAGAATTATGCAGCATTGAGAGTTGCTTTGTAAGGACGTCTTCAACTCCTTCTGGGACACAGTAAAACCAAACAAGTTTCTGGGAGACTGGCTAAGTTAATTAAATTGATGAATAGTAATGGGAATAGGGTCCTGGAGCCTGAAAACAGGCTCCAGAATTTGAATAGAAGCACAAGACAGACTCGGGTCACCGACTGCTTGCTGGTAAAGCAGTTGTGTGTGTGCTTAAAGTGATGCAAGCCCTTTGGGTAGATGTGACATCTTTTATTAAACCAGCTGAGTAGTTGGAAAAAAGTTCTTTGCAAGCTTTTGGGTGCAATCACCCTTCTTCAGGCACAGGGAGTCTCTGCTGTTCAAGTGCTTAAAGTTAAGCTCTTGCTTAGTCCCAGTGTCTCCAATGGGCTTGAAGCGTCGGCTAAATTGAGGTCTAACACTGTCAAAGGATTGTTTTCCTCCTGGATTTTAGGAGGAGAAGGTGGTAACAGGGCATGTCTCAAGGAGTTAGTGGAGGGGAGACGATAAATTGTGAGGCATATTCACTGTAAGAGAAAGACTTCAAAACCACTTGGCAAGAAGCAAGTAATAAATTAGGTTGCTCAAGTGAATGTAGTTAACAACCCAAGCCATTGTCTTTCCAGGGCTTGTCCGCTATCACTTCCAAACTGGCCTCAATTATATTATAACCAACTTTACACTTGATAAGTCCTATAATGAGCCAAAGATAATGCCTCTCCCCCTCCCCCGCTACTCCTACCCATTTAACGAGCATCTCCATCAAATGTGAAGTACAAAGGGAGTTCACTGTAAGTCTTTGTATTTTTATTTTTTTTGCATGTTAGGATGGCTGAAGAACAGTTCAAAAAGCAATCTGCCTGGAAACCACAAGTTTATGAATCCCAGAAGTTTCAAATGCTCAGGTCAGGCTGAAAGCTTGGCTGAAGTTACAGTAGAAATTTTTCTCTGTCAGGCAACAGAAAGCAGTACAAAGAGCCCAGCTGTTAGGTCTCAGAGCCCAGGCCTCTAATTAAAACAGTGGAAAATTAGATAACTTCACAAATTCATCACTGCCACCACTGGCTGTCAAAAAAAGCTCGGGGGTTACCACCCACCTTTTGTTTATGTTGCTAACTAGTGTCTCTGCTGAGTGTGAGTGCGTGCAAAAGCGTTTTATCTTTTTTCCCTTTCTTTGCTTTTGGCCTTTTTTGCACCTCATTCAAGCAAACTTTTATATTAGCGTGGAAAGGAAAGCCTCGATTAGATTTATATGCATGCATGCACCCACACCCACGTGCGCAGGCTCAGCTCCCATCGGGGCACCTCGGTTAACCGGCCCGATTTGCACGGCGTCCAGAAACTCCCATTGTTCCCAAAAGGGAAAGGAAGAGTCTTCATTATACTCAACCGTGCACACTGCAGCGAGCTGTGGACTGCTGAAAATCAGGGTGGAGGGGAGCAAAGATAAGCCTGAAGGTTAGGATCAATTCTCACCCCCCAAAACATCCGTCTTCAGATGCACAAGAAAAGACCTTTGGGCAAAACCATCTCCACCTTAGTGGAAAAAGAACTCTGGTGCTCGATCGAATGTTGAATTAATGGTTTTAATTATGTGGTGCAATTTGTTATACATGCAAAAGCTTTCAAGCCAGACTGCAGTAAAAATAACTTGTATTATTCCTTATTATTATAAACAAGATACTGTTTCAAGGAATGAAGGGGGAAAAGACTCTCAAATCAGGAAAAATAAAAACCCTTAGAAGCCAAAAAGAAAAAATACCACCAGGCAAGCCATTTTGGATTAAAGTCACCCAAGTAGATTCTGCCAAGACAGCTGTGGGGTCGTAAGAGGCCCAGCTGGCACCACTGGTGTCAGTGGACATAGGACCAGGGCCTAAGCTGTCCTGTTTTGCAGCAGTGCCCATAAAACTCCAGTCATGCACCAGGAACAAGGTGCTGTTCAGCCACTGACAGTGATAACTCTTGCCCTGAAGAATTTACAGTATCAACAGAAGAGAAGGACAAAAAGGGAGGAGGAGAAAATGGTAGGAGGTGACTTCCCCAGGTCATACAAGGCAACACACACATACAACCATCTGCGGCCTTAAAAGACAGAATTTGTCACTGGCTGCATTTGTCTGAACAAAGTCTTTCAGACGAACATCAGCCCTTGTCTGTGCAGACGTGCTGGTGCACATTTCAAAGCCACATCAAGGTCTGCTTTAAACCAGGCCATTACAATGCATTGGCTAGGGATGCATTCCCATCACTGAATGCAGGGGCTGCCGTACGAACGCTTTACCTGATTCTGATTATTACAGTCTGAGAGGGGTGGTGCCTGCCCCACGGTGCTTACCCGAGGGTAAGAGGGGCGGTGCCTGACCCACAGTGCTTACCCGAGGGTAAGAGGGGTGGTGTCTGCCCCACGGTGCTTACCCGAGGGTAAGAGGGGTGGTGCCTGCCCCACGGTGAGTGCCCACATGCCTGGTCTTACCCTTGGGTAACTGGAAGCTAAACGGTGGCACTTCAGCCCCATTTCATGAGGGCTCACAATGACATACCACCCCTTTTAAGGCTGTGACAAAAATGTTTGCACATTTTTTCCATTTGCTCACACCTGGATTTTGACCGCTCT
>NW_005842044.1:1270985-1282316 GCF_000455745.1 Alligator sinensis
CTCTTCTGGTCTGAAGAGTTTTTTCGATCTGGGATCATGAGTCGGTCCCGTCTCCAGGACCCGCATTCAAATGTGGGTTGAGGAAAGGAAGGAGCAGGGATGATGACTTCTATCGGCAGTAAGAAACCGAAACAAAGCTGTGACCTATTCGCTGTTTATATCTGAAGTTCTGCATCTTACAGATACCGTTGTTAAATCAGTACGTCTATGTTTGGGAGTCAACATCTAATGACTATATCCTAAAACACTCAAGGGCAACTTCTCGACCATGCAGCATGCCCATAGAGAGAGTAATGGGGCCTCTTTGTATTTCTCAGCATTGACTACCTTGATTGCCAAATTCTCCCCTACAAGTACACCTGTGGGTGGAGAAAGGGTAGGAAATAGGTAGAATCACACCCAGGGGACGTGTCCACCAGGTGCATGGAAATGGGAGAGCGGGGATGACTTCAAGAATCACTGCTTCCTATTCTGCTCCTGCCACCCTTCACATGGGACGTGTGGCTGCTTAATAGCGCAAGGAGTCCTTCATGCCTTCTAACCCAGACTCAGATTTTGCAGGGTTTAACTCTTTGGATATGTAAGTAGCAAGATTGTTCCTTAAAAATACATTTATATATATAAACTAAAAAAAAAACCCACCCCAAAACAGTTGTCATCACCAGAAGGTAAAGACATTCAAAAGAAAGGCGCTCCTGTCACATGCTACCTTCTAAATCTTGGGTATCCTTTTGTACTTTGACAGCAATTTTGCATATAGACATGGCTGCCAAGCCAAGTTTGTTTGATGTGCTTTCCTGCCTTTGTAATGGAGTTTCCTTTCAAAGGGGGACCGGAGCTTATAAATGTGGAAAAGACACTTTTTGGCATTAAATTAGTGTCACTTTTTAAAAAAAAAACCTACTGGTATGGACCCCCGTATTTTTTTTTCCAAGTTGGCTACCTTTGGGATTGTCCATTTGGAAAATATAATTTTAAAAAACTGGTGTTTCATTTTAATCACAGAAAAAGGTGGTTTTGGGGTTACTTTTTATAAACCAAAAAATGGGGAGATAGATATATGGGGAAAGGAACAGCAATGTTAATTTTGCTCAGGGCAGCAAAACAGGCAGGGCCAGTCCTGTATCCCCCGAACAGCATAGATCCATATTCCAAAGTCATCTTTGCCCACAGATAGCCTGGAGAACTTGAGACACGTGAATATTGAAGTGTCTTTTATGGACACACGGCACGATTCTCCTAGTGAATTCACATTCAGGCTTCTCTGACCTTCCTACTTTGGCCACATCCATAATCCGATAGCGCTATCCTTAGTCATTTGGCAAGGAAAAAAAACAAAACCTGCTGCACAATCCAGAACCAATCTGGTTTCCAACTTCCCTGTTACATTGAGCTTCCCAACAAGTTTCCCCTCCTAGTTTGGTTTAAATCTTGTCTTGGGAAGTCAGACAGATATGTACATGTGATGCAGCAGTCCTCTTGGACCAGGTGGCTTTAGCCATTGTAGGAGCTTTATGAGAATGAAATCAAAGTTTAGCAATAGTAGTATTGTAGTTCCTAGGAGTCTTCTTTATGGACCATGATCCCTGAGTGTCATAAACACAGAGCAAAAATGGGGGTGCTGCCTCATTTTAGATTGTGGAATCCAAGGAGTCTAGACTAACAAGACCAGTTGCTATGTACTCTAGCTCTACATCATATCTATCTGTATGTATGTATGTATGTGTGTGTGTTATCTGTCTATCTGTATGTATGTACGTGTGTTATCTACCTATCTGTATGTATGCATGCATGTATGTATGTATGTGTATGTATGTGTGTTATCTATCTGTATGTATGTACGTGTCTTATCTATCTATCTATCTGCATGTATGTACGTGTGTTATCTATCTATCTATCTATCTATCTATCTATCTATCTGTAAGAGTGTGTGTATGTGTTTATACATGCACACACACATGCATGCATACCCCCGCCCCACACACACATCTATATATAGACAGACACACACATTATATATACTAAAAAAACCCAAATGAGCAGGTAATCTATTTGATCTCAGGCAATAAAATACCACTATGCTGGTTCTTCATCCCCTCCCTCATACTCCATTCTCCCAAAAAGGAGTAAATACCAAATACTGGCAGAAATACCCCTGTTTACCCTTTTAAGGACCAGATGTGATAATCAGACTATAATCTGGGAAAATATCAATCCATTAGACTGATAAAAGTAACCCCTAACTGTCAACTAAATGCATTCTTCCACTCTCCGTAGAGCCAATTTCCACAGTGTAAATGGGAATGTTATATTAAGCTGCTCTTCCAGGAAACTGAAATTAATGATGTCACTTGTCCTATGAGACTGGAACGTAAATTAATACAGGCTGTTTTATATATATGTACACCAAGGGATTAGTTGACAATCTACTCTTAAAAAAGAAGTAACACTTTCTGCTGGCTTGAATCCACCATCAGATTTGCTTATGAATTTTGCAAATTTTTGTAGGGGCCAAACCTCTATCATTGAAGCCAATGGGAGTTTTGCTACTGGTTTCATTGGGATCAGCAGTGAGGAAACCCAAACAGTTATCTCTGAACACTACCAAAATTTAGGGTGCTGGCACACGGAGAGGTGAAATCTGTATCTTGTGTCTTAAGCCATATCTCTTGATAGATATGCAGACTGTCCAACCAAAACAGCAAATATAATCTTTCAAAGGTCTGTCCTTTGATATCTCATCCATGTTTTGTCTCCCTTTTATCTGGGTAACTCTACACCATGTACCGCCGACAACGCGGTATTTTGATTGATTTCACTTTATTGTATAAAATGCACGAAACATACTTGGGCAGCAAAACAAGAGAGACGAGAGAAGAGGTATTGTAGATGTTGGCATCTGATAGGATTAAACTCACTCCGTATTAAGCTGCTTTTTATCAAGTAGTAACTTGACAAGATATGATAATGTAATGCACTGTGACATGGTATCACATATCATCATGCAAAAAAAAAATGCAGAGGAAAAGGAGGCTTTGTTTCAGGGGGGGATTATACATTTCATGGAATGAGGGCATTCCCTCCAGCTGTTGGGCGGGTATTTGGACACAGAGCAAGCTGCTAAAACAAAAGAAAGTCCCAACTATCCTCTGCCCCCCCTCTGGCAAACACCACCAGTCTAGCTCTTATGAGCAACTAATGAACAACTGGTAATCAAGAGAATTAAAGCAAAACCCAGACTTAAATTTTAATCTTTGCTTGTTTCCAATTCAAACACTGCACTGCTTTCCTAAGGGATTAGCAATTATTATGACAAATAATATTGCTTCATCTTGAGTTACTTTCTTTGCAACTTGTTATGAACTCCTTCGTCAGAGACTTCGTATTAAGTAATTAAACAAAGTCAAATAGCAACCACTTATAATTAGGACTGTGAAAAGAAGGGCATTTTCAGACTGGTGGCTAAACTGAAGAAAATGGGGCTCAATTAAATACTTGGTTTGCTCTTTTCTTTACTTTGAGGTTATTTAATCCTTTTTTGCACCCTCTAAAAATGAGGTCAAGTCCCAAATTTAAACGTCAAATCTTTTTGGCTTTGTCATTACACATCCTACTTCTTCCTATCCCTTTTTTTTTTTTTAACTGCTGAAACTATTCACTAAATTTTACCCAAACTCATGACAGTTTTTGGCCTGTCCCCAAAACTGAATTTTTACCAATCACCAATGGAAAAAAAAAATCACCCAGCTCTAATGACGATGCACTTCTGCAAGCTGATTGCAAGGCTTCTGCAGGCAATGCACTTCCCTGGTGTACACGTGTGATTCACGTGTGCTAGTGTGTGTGGCAAGCCTGCCCTGTACACAATCAGCAGGAGGATGGGAGTCTGGTGTAGTTTTTAGATGGTACTGCCATGTCAGTAGGAACTTGTCGGGGATTCACACAGCTGGGGGTGGCAGAGCATCCTTCGTCCTGGGGAAGTAAGGACATGCACCGCATACACTTCCAAGTGTCCTTTTTTATTCTCGCCAGCATTTTCTCTCTCAAGCCTACTTAGGGTTTAAGCAACCTAGCCCAACCTCTCACTAGGTATCTGGGCAGGCTGGAAGGCCATACAGATTGGGACTTCCTGTAGTGACTTTCGTCAAAGTAATGTCACCGATATCATTTGTAGAGCTTGAGTCCAATCTGGCTCTGGACCTGCCCACAGCTGAAGGTTTCTAATTTTGGTATCCCACTTTCTAAGTCTGGTATCCCACTTTCTAATTCTGGTATCCCATTTTCTAATGCTGGTATCCCACTACCACTGAGAGGGTCAAGCCCTGCTGGCAGTGAAGCCTGACCCGTCAACCCAGTTGTAACTGGGTACCTGGCCTTTCAGTTTGGGGAGTCCAAGTTGCCCAGATGTGACGTGGGCCCCTTCCTTGCTGCTGAGTGCAGGAACAAGCCTGCCTTTGCAATAGTCTTTGGGCACAACTTTCACCTTTTTTCATCATTATTACTAGCAGGGTATATAGGGATCCTGTTGCAGGCACGGACCTGGGCTCGCTAGAGACTGGATCTGCAGCTCATCCCACGCTACCTTGATGCTCAAGAGCTGCAGTCCTTGGCTTCCAGTTCAGGTCTAATGCTTGCTATTTTTCTAGGAAACTGCTAGGCTGCTTTATCCTTTGAGAGGATATAACTGAACAAATCAGCACATCCTCGCAGTTTCGCTGGAAGGAACGATCGCGATCTATGCCAACATCTGCAACACAGAAAGAGAGGGGGGGGAGAAGAAAAAAAAGGCTGTTTGGATTCTTGATAGGGAGCTGAAGCATAGCCATAGAAAGGAATTGGCTCATCCCGAAAACTGAATTTGTACCATTTCTCTGACCCGGGAAGACAGATGACATCAGTCCCATGGGGAAGTGCTTTACAGAGGCCTATAATCCATGTACTGACAGGAATATTCACTGCAGCCGTTGTTTGTTCTCTAAGCGTCAAAAGCTTGATTGGATCTTGTATCATTTGACAACAGAAATGCTGTGTGGCGATGGACAAATGAGGTGGGGTCTGACAGATTGAAAGGCGGTTGTGAGATACAGCATCAGCCCCAGAACCCTGCAAATACAGCAGCTAAACATAAAAGCTCCCAAGGCCGATTTGGGCTCAGAAGGGAACGCACCAGAAACGTCGGTCGTTCCTCTGGGGTCGCTGGAGCCGAGGGGGGAAATAAAAAAGTCCGTGGTGGATGCAAACTCCCTTTTGTCCCCCATTGTAGTGCAGCACAGATCTGGAGAAGTACAAGTGTGACTGTGTTTTCAGAAGTGCAGAGGTAAAATGTTATTACGGAAATATATTCAGGAGGAAAAATCCTGAAATGCAAAATGGATTACTTCTCAAGCGGCCCAGGCAGAGCGGGGCTAAAACAGCAGGGCAATCATTTTAGGCTGGATAGAAAGAGTTTGATTACGCTTTACCCTAAAGCCCATTCGCACTGAAAAGCAGGCCCAAAGAATCCAGATAGACTCGCAGACTTATAACCTATTAGAAAGGGTTGATTGCTTTGAATAATCAAAATCAGATGGAATAATCAGAGGTAGGCCTGAACCCAATCTGTTGATCTAAACACACGGCTTCAGGGAAATCAAGATTCATTTTTGGGCCTGAATGAGAAATTCCTGCCTATTTTCACCTGCCAAAGGTCTGATTTCTGATGGCAATCAAAGGCGGAAATGAAGATTTCACATCTTCTTGCTTCTCATTGGCAAGGCTTCATTGATTGGGCTCACAGTAGGATATGAGAATCATAGACTGAAATCCTCAGGGGGCCTCTACAGTGCTTTAAATACTTAATTTTTCTGCCAGGATCTATTCTCTGCTCTCCCCAAGCAAGGTGGGAGAAGATCTGGAATTTCTCAGGTAGACAGAAGAGATGGGCAAGGAGGGGGGTGGTTTTATTTGGGAGAAACAGGGGGTGGGTTTGGGTTTGCACAAACCCAGGGGTGATTTGGATCTGTACGGGTCATTCCTCACCTCCATTCATCCAAGTTTGGGGGTGTTTAGAGAAACGTGTTCTCATCCTGGTCCAACACTAAGAGAGAGTTGCTTAACTCATTTTCCACTAGTGATAGCCCATCGGTGAGGATGCCAGGCCAGCGGTGTCGGTGTAGCACGATGCACAGGAAGAGCCAAACGTTTTGCTGGTCATAGTGACACAAGCCTTCCAGGTAGCTCAAGTGAAAGCCGTTTTGGCCCGTGGCAGCAGGCTGACTCAGTTTGTCTACCATCGAGAAGCAACGGGATGCAATTCGCTGTGTCCAAAATGAGCAGCAAAACTGCCCCCTTACACCCAGAGCTCCCTCCCAGTCGAACTAGCTCGGCCGACTGACCCGCGTGACCTCAGAAGAGGTGCCAAGACACAACCCCTGGTGAGAAACCACACAAGTACCAGCTTGTCAACATGAAAGAGGCTCCCTGCCCTGATGTCTGAAAGCCACGGGGTGCCCTGATAATGTCAGCACTGCCATTATCTAACCCCTCCTGACCTTGCCAGCTCGGTGACCCCAGGAAGGGCCAAGCAACGGGGAACAGGATTGGTCCGACCCGACACTAATTGACACGTCCGTAAATCATTCGCAAAACACTTGGCGCTTTCTATATTCCAATACAATGGCACATTGACCATAATGGCAACAAGAAAATGAATGCTTGAGGATTAGCACAGACCATAACATATACCATAATAGCATATTCTGGGGACAAATGGTTGCAAGCATTTGCCAGGAGGGAGCTAAAGATTTAACCCAATGTTAAATCTCTTTCCAAGTCTGACTTTTATCATCTGTGACTGACCAGTTTTCCCCTGCGTCTGGCACAGAAAGAAGTGGTGTGCTCATAATTGTCTGCATGTGATCTCCAGAAACGCATCTGCGAAAAACACAAGCCCACAACCTAATGCAGGAGTTTATTATTTTGCTGAGGAAAAAATAAAAATCCACTAGTCACCCAGTAGAACAAACAGCACCTCTTTAATACTTAAATCATCAAGCACAAAATAAAGGGTCGCTATTTTGATCTCAGGCTTTTTTTATGAATAAGGTGCAGCGGGATGATGACGGCGGTGGCATTACTTCTGTTTGTAGATGGGAAATCAGGATGCATTTCTCCAAAGTCAGATGTCGTTAGAGCCACACCGCAGCGTGGACATGCATTAAGAGAGCAACTGGATCTACTTGCCAATAAAGGGTGGGGTTTCCATCAACCTGTTAATTGCTGCAGCTCTGCTTAAATCTATGGGGGCAAAGCAGATACGACTCTCGGTTAGACACTTTACAAAGTCGACCCCGCAATCTTTGCAAATGCAAACAAATGCAATCGCTGCCTTACTACTTCACAGAGCAAAGCCCTGCCAAACCTGCTCTCCTTCAGGGTGCTCTGCAGCTCACCTGCCCCCCCAATCCCAAAAAGCTCCATCTGATTCAGTCAACCGTTTCTCTGCACATGGGGCCTGGATTTCAGTCTGGCAGCGGTTCCTGCGCCTGGCTCTCGCTCAAAGGGAGAAGCCACGATTCTCATTGTACCCATGGATGCAAAGTGATGCAGAGTGATGCTGTTAATGTGACTCAGCTGAGCATGCTTGGAGAGAACAGCCAGGTCAAGGCACGCAGCAGAGGGGATCGGATGGGAAGGCTGGCTGCTAGCCTGCAGCCCATTGTCCTTAAAGGAGAAGCATATCCTTTGTACTTCAAAGCCTTGATTGTTGACTGGTAGATCCCACGTGTGGCTCATTATATGGCATTTCTGTTTGAGGCAAGGGCTCCCGGCAAAAAAGCCTTGGGACTTTTGTCACGGTTTATTTTGTTAAGGGCCATGCTCTGCTGCTTAGGCCTTGGCTTTTCATAAGCCACATACATACATTGCCTAGAAAGTGTCTTTCTGCATGGGATAATAGGGGATTAGCCACGCTGCCATCCTACTCATCTGAACAGATCTATGCCTAAAGGAGGGAAAACTCATAGACCTGCTTCTTTGACTCACTAGGCCAAGATCCCCTGGGCTCAGGGTCTGCAGTTGTGATGCTATCTAGCTCCTTGAGTCTTCACCGCGGTCTGGGTCTGCCTCTCAGTTCTCAGCTACGTGCAGACTCGGTAACCGAAGATTAAAAGCACTAACGCTGCCACTCGCTCACCATCTTGCAGCTGGCATATTGACTTTGGCCGCCCAGCCTGGGCTCCCTTAAAAGCAGGTTTATTCTGAGCGGTCTCTGCACTTTGCTCCGGCCTAGAGAAAAATAAAGCATGAAAAAAAAAAAAGTCACCCACAAGTGGAGGGGCATGCAAGCAATTTGTCTGGGTTACTCACTGCTCCACAAAGACGGAGGAGAGGGGAAGGGCCGGAGTGTGCCAGTAGTTAAAAGTTTCTTAGCGCTCGCTGCAGCTGTGACTTGGACGCAGCTCGCTCTGGAAGTACACGACATGTGGACATGTTTAAAAAGATGCTGAGATTAGGAAAACATTATTGCACTACAGGAACAACACATTTCAGCTGCCTTTACTGCTGATAAACCTGGGAAATCTTTTCCAGAAGAGGAAGGACCCTGCCATGAGAGCAAATAGCAGGGAAAACATGAAAATAGTAAACAAGCAAACAAATCACCAGGGTTTTAGGACAGCTCAGGTTTACATGCGAGAGCGCATGGCTAGGATTTCCAAAAGTGCTCTGTTAGCTTCACTGAAAGCAGTTAAGTTTGATAGGAAGAGCATGAGACCACCAAAATCAGTGCTTTTGAAAGTCTTCCTCTTTGTATCTATGTGCGTGATAATGCAGTTCATTTTCAAACAGGATTTTACCTCCCTTGGCTCCGAGATCAAATGTTCCCCCAAAACTTTGGCCATCTCCTTCATTGCCTTCCACAATAAGTGTCCTTTTGCAAAGCTATGACATGGACTCCATCCTTCCACATCATAGCTAGTTCGCTCCTTTCCCCTTCAATCAAGCTGGTTTTCCCTTACAGTCATTTCCTCTCTTTAAAAGTGGTTTATAATACCAGACCACAGGACCTGGAAGCAATGCAGATGATAAACAGGATGCACTTCCATACACCGCCTCTGTTCAGGTGCTTCAAGCAGTGACGGCGGGATTCAGAAGAAATGTGGTCACTCCTTTTTGGCGGGACGGGAGACTTATCTCAATGTGGGGTTACTGGAGGTGGAAAAAAACAAAAGAAAATATAGCAGGATACTGCAGGCTTGTGCTTCAGCAAATGTCTCTTTCAAATTTCCTTTGGCTCCTTCTAATGGATTCTCTTAAATAAGTCTTCAGCTATTCTACTTAGTATTACCATGATAGCACCAACAGCAGTTAGGGACAGTCCCTCTAAACCAGGGGTTGTCGACCTTTTTTCATTTGTGGACCCCTTTGGAAATATCAAATGGAGGTGTGGACCCCTTTGAATGGTAAGGGTGGGTAATCACATACTTTTCATTGATTACAGTGGATCCCTTAGACATAGTCTGCGGACCCCCAAGGGCCCACGGACCACAGGTTGAAAACCCCTGCTCCAACCCATCCACTCTGTGCAGAATGGTGATTATCTGAAGAAGTAAAAGGGGGAGGTAAGAATCGTTTCATAGCCAAAGCTAGAAGAAAACCAGGCATTAAAGGCAGAGGCTGACTCAAGTTTGACCCACCTTCCTTTCCTTTAATCTTGGAGGAAGCTTGAACCTGGGTTTGGATCAGGACTACATCACTGGCCCAGCCCCACTTGAAAGTTAGACTCAAGGTTACCCAGGGGCCACTACAATCATTTATACAAGGGTCATTGGCACCTTCCATCAGACTGCCAATTAAGCGCAATTTAAGGTCCCGTCCATTCGAGGACTTCCCCAGACCGGGTCTCAGAGAACCAGCCCCGCACTGCCCCCGTGGTCCTTTTAAAAGTGAAGAAGCAAGCAAACCAGTCAGGGGATCCCTGTGGAAAATGAAATACGTACCACCCTTTGTATTTGTTAGTCCAATTACTTTTGTTTATTGACCTGCTCTTCATTTAGACTTTCGGTCATTAGCAGTTACCCGGCGAGCATGGGAGGCACAGCTTAAAAGAATAATCATCCTACGGGACAAGACTAGAAACAGATTTGAGCCGTTAGGGAAAGTTTTCAGATGCAATATTTTTGATCGTTTGTTTTTCTGTTTGGCTGGCCCTTTCTCAACAGATCGTGTTTCTTGAAGGGAAGTTTCTCTTTGCAAAGTGGCTGACCCACTGGCAACAGTACAAAGTGCTGAGTGTTTAGGAGATGAACTCATACTTTTGAATATGGTTCCCTTTTGCTGCTGGAAGCGGCTAATGAAGGGGAGCAGGGAAAAGCAATGCGGGGAGTAGAGACCAGTGGTTGGCGTGCTAGCTCGGGCAGGGATGGCCTGAGTTTGGCCCCCTGCTCTGCCACAGACTTCCTTTTTAACCTCAGGCAAGTCACTTAATCGAGGCACGCTCAGTCACGCTGCTGAGGAAATAAGCCTTGCCCGCCCCTATGTGTCACTCCCAAAATGATGCCATGAGGACACCTGAAGGCACTTCTAGTGAGATCAAGCACAGTGAGCATCCTCACAGCCTCATCCCTGGGGTGGAGAAGCAGTGTGGGAGCAGGTGGACTGGGATGATGTCCTTTGTGGCAGTGGTGTAGACATAATCCCGGGGTCAGATATTACAAAGGGCTTGGGGGGCCTTGTGACATGGCCCAACCCTGGATGTGACCGGGGCGCCTCTGAGCCCCACTCCTGGGACTGCGTCCACACCTCCAGGGCTGCCTCTCAGCCCCAATCCCCTCTCTGCCATCTGCTGCTTGAGTGCTGAGGACCGACTGGGATGCTCCAAAGTTTACCTCCCTGACCTCTGATGCCTCAGCTTGACCTGCCTCGCTCAGGTCTTGCCAGCTGGAAGAATCGCACCCTTATCCGGCCGTGTGCTCAGAAAAGATGAATACCCTTTCCAAAGAAGCGGCTTGCCTGTATGGTCAAAGGCTCTGAAATCATACTTATCCCAGCAAAATGAAGATGCCAAAAAATAACAAAAAGTTTTACTATAACAAGAGCAACCATAAGAAATCGGTGGTCATATGCTGAGATACGGGGATATGAGAATAAGCAAACACAAGGAAATACCAGAACAATAATCTGACCTTATCCAGCATCTCAAACCCAAGAAGGCCGCTTCTATTCAGCTCAAAGCAGCCCCTGCCTCTGACCTGTCTGCAATTTCTCCTGCCGGCCTGCTTTACTGGGTCTGCTGGCTGAGGGCTCACCTAGGAAGACTAGAGATCAAGACTTGCTTCTCCCTACCAGATCTGC
>NW_005842044.1:1282333-1293715 GCF_000455745.1 Alligator sinensis
CTACAGCAGCACCTCTGCACAGGTCCACATCTGTCCCTTCCTTGACAGGGTGCTGACACTCTCCATGCCTTCCTTGCACTAACGCCCAGCTGAGATCCCGAAGGTTTTTCTGCCTTGAAGGGCTCAGTCTAGTTGACTTTCTCAAAACCCATCTCACATACACATACACTGTCTCACATACACCCGTCTCACATACGCTACACTTGGATGCCTATCTTGCTGGGATCCTTTGACCCCAGCAGACTTTGGGGCTGGCCCAGATGATCTTGCAAGGTCCCTTCCAGCCCCAATGTCTATGAAGTCTATGAAAAGGCAGTAGTAGCTAGCTGCCACTTTGTTTTGAAGCCCCGCTGTTGCCTTCCTCTGCTACAGCACTCAACCGTCGTTACAAATCTTGGCTTATTGCAAGGCTTTCGAGTGCTTTCCTCTTCTCCTAACCTTCAGCTCTCCCCCTAATACAATGGGAAGTTGTGTTTAAAAAGTCTGGTCATTCTCCTGTGTTTGCTCATGCGGATGCAGCGAAGGTTAGAAGGGCTTTGTTCCCACCTCCTTGGTCGGTGTGTATTTTGGAGAGGATGGGAACACAGTTCCCATCCCACCTAGCTCAGCTGATAGCATCCGTGCGCTACAAGTCACATCAAGCAAAGAAGCTCTCGAGAGGGGATTTAGATCCCTGATCAGCTCCTGATGCATAGCACACACATAGCAGCTGCTGTAGCAGCTTATCTTCTCTTGCTTCATAAAGAAATAGGCTGGAAAGGAGCCAAGGGCACGTAGGACTGAAGATAGGGGGAAGCAGTCAAGGGGAATACAAGCATATTTAGAAAAGCAGAACAATGGCTCAATGGAGTTCTGATAAGAGTTGCATGGAGCTATTTTTTACTCTTCAATCTGCGTGTCTGATTTTCATTGTTTTATTTTTCTTCCCCTTAAAAAAAAACAAAAAAAACGCAAAGCTTTCAAGAGGAGGTGCCACATGGTAGAAAGGGTTAATGCATGAAGTCTACCATTCTCCGAACTCAGCTCTAGCTCAGGGCTGGAGTGAAACGAGCTGGTGGTCTGAACCTCGTCCCTGATGGGTATTTGCTCATATTATAAAACCCTGCTCACAACACACAATGCCTTCTGAAACAATTGGCAAGCTCTCCTCAAAGGGTGGCCTGGATTTGTAAACAGCAGGGGTTTGCAACCCAGCCAGCCGGGCTGAAATCCATTGGCAGAGCTGCACTGGGAGCCTTTACACAGCATCCCCCTGGCTCCCTGCCTGGGCTTTGCAAATGTTATCAATCGCTTGCTTTCATGAACATTAAAGAAATCAAACTTTCCTTTTTTTAATAGCAGCTCAAAGGAAATGCAAACTTAGATCAAGGGCAGAGGCAGAAAGGAAAAAAAAGCTGTTTTTCATGCTGCCTTCTGGGGAAATCCTTGAGATTGCGCGGTGGACGTGATGAGATTTCTGGCCAGGATCAGTGCTCGGACTTGATTCTCAACTCAGATCCATCTCTGTGCATTACAGAGATCCTCTCTGGTAAAGGGTGAGCCCAGTGACACCCTATCATGGTCCATATAAGATTCAGGAGTGCTCCAGGAGGACAGCACCAACCAAAATCTACTACAGGTGCCCCCGGCTAGGGCAAGAAGCCATCCCTGTGCCTCATGCCTACCTGTAGGCTGCTGGGAGGTTCGTCTGGTAGTAACACTCCTGCACAAGGACAGTCAAGTTGCAGCAGGGGAGGTTTAAGTTGGATATGAGGAAAAACTTTCTCACTAGGAGGGTGGTGAAGCACTGGAGCAGGTTACCTGTAGAGGTGGTGGCCTCTCCATCCTTGGAGGATTTAAGGCCCAGCAAGACAAAGCCTTGCTGGGATGATGTAGTTGGGAGATGATCCTGCTTTGAGCAGGGGGCTGGACTAGACGTGACCTCCAACCCTCTTTTTCTATGACTGCGCTTCCATGGCAGTAAGTGGCTTGTACAAGATGAGCTAAGACCAGAGCTGGGCTCTAGGCAGGGACCCTGTAAACACTTAAGCACACAAGTAACTGCCCAAGTGTGCAGGTCCAGTGAGTTCAATGCAACTGCTCAGCTGAAGTAAGGTTAACCATGTGCCAGAAGAATGAAGTCTTACGGTTGCACCATGAAGCAGCACTTAGTCAGACTTGGCTCATCCATGGTATTTAGACTGCAAATGAATTCGAGGGAGGTAGGCATCTGAGTGCCTTAGAGGATCAGGTTCCTCTACATGCTCACCCAGGATTAAATATATATTGTCATGCTCCAGGTCTTTGCAGCACCAGCTGTACACCCGAACAAAACTCATAAAATCCAAGGCTTGAAAGGAAGCTTCCCAGATCATCACAGCCCATCTAGGACTTTGTCTCCACTATGGGGCTTCTGCCGAGCTATCTCACCTACCAGTCTTTTCATGCCCACAGCCAACGTAGCTATGCTGGAAGATTTTTATATTGCAAACGTTGAATATCTAGGGGAAGAGGAAAAACACAGTGTGTTGCAAGGTGGGGGTTAATAATAATAATAGGTAAATAATATGCAGCCCTTTTTATCAGTTGGCTGCCAAGTGCTTCACAAGGATGATCAGAATTGTTATTATGAATGGGGAAACTGAGGCACAGGAGGAGGGTGACTTGGTCAACAACACCCAAGAAGCCCGTGGCAGAGCTAGGAACATACCCCAGCTCTCCCGAGTCCCAACGAAGCTCACTAGCCATATGGTCAAGTCCCATGCTTCCCTCCCCCACAGCCTTTAAATAACAAAGTCCATCTTTTACTTTCATTCATATGCCGTGACAATCTGCTGAGTGGGCACCAATAAAGGCTTCTCAACTCATGTTTAAAGTAACTCATGTATCTTGGACACTCTTCCAAGTCCATCCTATGAATCCTGTGCTCTAAGCCAAGGTCTTATACTTTGTGTTATCAAGGGATCAATTTTACAAATAAGATTAAGCGGTGAAATAAAAATCACTCAAGATGGAGACAACTCATTCGCTGGCATAAAGCGAGAGGATGAATTGATCTTCTGGCACATGTAAATGCTCCTCCATCTGCCAATACCATCCAGCAATTAGTCAGAGCTGCAATACATAGGGCTTATAGGCATGAGTTGTAAATCAACATCATCTCTCACGAGGGGGATTTAACCCCTGGGTGTTTTTGGACCATTGCAAATATATTCCCAGAGGATCCTATTGAAAGGAATGTGCTCAGAATCAATGTTTTTTTATTTCCAGGATGGAAGTCCAGCACGTAATGTAAATGTGATCCCTTTACAGAAGTATCGGGCAGCTAAGGACAGTCACGCTCTTAAGTGTGTTTTAGGAGCTGCACCATTGGAAGAGGTTCAGTGCCGCCTATTAGTGCCACCTATTTTAATCACTTAAATGGATTTAGGCTCAGTGCCACTATTCAGTGCCACCTACTTTAATCACCTAAATGGATTTAGGTGCCTGCAGGTGAACCTACTTCGCCTTGCTCACATCCCTGAAAAGCAATGAATGCAAAAGGTGGGTGGGTCATTCTCCTCCCTGCTTATTTGTGACTCAGTTGCAAGGGTCAGAGGACCGTGTGTTACCAAAGTAGATGTGTGTAGATGTTAGCCAGCCCTTGGTGCTTTCGATACTCAGAGATGAGTGCTGAAAGGTTTGGGATCTGTTGCAACTATATTAGTGGGCAGCTCACTGGTTTGCTTGCAGCATCCTGAGTTCAGACCTACATTAAGTGGGATCACTAAGGACTGGGAGAATCACACCTACGGGTCTCAGTCTAATTACACGTCTAAGAGCCATTCGAAGAAACTGGCCCATGGTGTCCACAGGCAGACCTGCCCCGTGACCTCAAGCAAGATGCTTCATCTTTCCATCCCTGTTTTTCTTCCCATCCCTTGTCTGCCTGGCTTTTTGGGCTGGTAAGCTCTACAAGCCAGGGGATCACTCTGGCCAGGTGTTTGTACAGCACTTCCCACAATGCGAGCAGACCTCATCTGCGGTAGCACCGAGTATCTAACGTGATCGTCTGGGTTAGGATCATTTGATGTAAACAATCGCGGTGCATTCCCCCACCTCAACCTTAAAAGAAGATTTTTTTTCCCCCCATTCAGCTAAACTGCTTGGTATAACATTTACATTTTCTTTCACTACAGCTCTCCTAATGACCAGTTTACATAAACAGAGAAATGAGGTATGGCAGTTCAAGATAGGGGAGAAAATAACACTGTACCAATAAGATCAACAGTGAAGGGGGAAACCCTTGGTGCTTTCAATACCCAGAGATGAGTGCTGAAAGGTTCGGGATCTGTTCCAGCTATATTAGTAGGCAGCTTGCTGGTTTGCTCGCAACATCCAGAGTTAAGACCTAAATTCTTTTGACCTCTGATTCAGCGGCGGTGAGGATCGCATGTGAATAACGAAGTGGGAAAGCCCAAAGGAAAAAAAAAAAGGATGAATACTGGTGTGCATACCGTTAAAAGGTGAGGCGAAAGTTTTCTATCTGCCAAGAGATGAGTCCAAATGCCTAGCTGTCTGAGGCTCAGGTTGTAAAAACCTAGACTCCTCAAAACCATGGGTTCCTCTCCCAGAAGGCTGACACAGCCCTTGTTTCTTCCAAGATTAATAAATCATGATGCAATTTTACCATTTACGGGTCTTTCAGATGAGATCATATGAGTCTTCTCAGCCAGGTTGTATCAATAGGGCATTGGGATATAATGGGGGGGAGCCTGAACTGCCTCGGAGGGTGATCTGCAGGGGCAGTGGGCGATGCCTCCTCTGGTTTCCAGAGGTGCCAGTGAAGTCCCACTGCACCTACCTCCACCGTCAGCCAGCCTTGATGGACAAATGCAAATTGATGGGCATTCACTGGGGTGACCCGTGCCTGTGGGGTCCCAGTTGGCACTGCTCTGTGCATTCAGGAGAGGAACCAAGGGATGCCAGGGGTATAAAAAGCAAGAGACCGATTCTTGCACCTCAATTCTCCTAGCTAGCTCTTAAAAAGGAACAGCTCCTCTACAGGCAAAACCCCATGCTTGCAGTCACCAAGATGTATAATATATTTAAGTATTCATATGTCTGAAGAAGGGTGATTGCACCCAGAAGCTCGCTAAGAATTTTTTCCCAACTACTCAGTTGGTCTCATAAAAGATATCACATCTACTCAAAGACCCTGGCCTCCCTAATTTAGGGCCAGGATTTTCAAATGCCAAAAGCATGATGCGTTCGTTGTTTTGCCTTCTTTTGTTGGACCTGTTGGTTTGCACATGCCAACTGGGGATTAGTGCAGGGTACAGGTCCATGACTGGACACCCATGGCACCCAACTCACCTCCTTCCTCACCCTTGGGATTCTTGAAGCTTTGTCCTTCCTCTGCAGCCCCTCTGTCACCTTTCCTAGGTATCCTAGAGACCTCTATCTCTTCCTTCATTGCTTACCATCTATGGAAGATTGCCCGCTCGAATGGCAACAAGCCAGCTGCTGACTTGGTGAAGAGAGATTAAGAGGCTGGGGCAGTTCGAAGTGTTCCTACTAGGGAAGGGTGAGCTCACATATTTCCATTTATTCTCCTGTTCTCCACTTTGTTTGACATTTAACCTAAACTTATCACATTATTTCATGTCTATGGCTCCAGCTTTCTAGCTTTGTAGTTTTCCACCCGATACTTGTTTTTTATGGTGGTTAACTACCATTTCTTTTCCATAAGAGGCCTCTGACCATGGTTGTCATACTAGATCATTTTCACAGCTAAACATTGGCCTCTTTGGAAGGGGAAGCCTAGGTGATGGCCGGGGAAGGCAGAGGAGACACCTTGATGATGTCTGAGATATAATTTGTAGGGCTGTGCAAAACTTCACCGGGCGTTTCATTTCGAAGCTGTTTTGACGTGTTTCAAGTTCGAAACAGCAACATTGAAATGAAACAAAAGGCTTCGAAACAGCTTCAAAATGAAACGAAGGCACTTGTAACGTTTTGAAACATTTCAAGTTTCGAAGCCAGACTTACTTGGCTTCAGCGCCAGTCCCAGGCGGCAGCCTCCTCTCATCCAGCATGCAGATCCAGGGGCTGGCATCCCCGGGAGGGGTCCAGCACAGCCCAGCAGCCCTCCTGGGGGTATGAGCCCCCAGATCTGCGTGCCAGATGAAAGGAGGCAGCAATTTTCTCCGGTGCTGGGTGCAGTCCATGCCCAGCACCAGTCCCAGGCAACAGGGCAGCCTCCTCTCATCCAGGGTGCAGATCCGGGGGCTACCGGGCTGTGCCGGACTCCTCCGGGGGTGCGAGCCCCCAGATCTGCACGCCGGATGACAGGAGGCTACCACTGCTGGCAAGTGTCAGGAGTTGTGTTTTGAAGAGTTTGAGGTACAGTTTCCCATAAACCTCTGCACCTATCTCCTTGAAACCTGGCAGGCTTCATGCCCTCAGAAGGTGCTAACATCCTTGCAATTTCCATCCAAATCAGGCAAGAAATGACAACGTTTTAGGCATTTTCACGATTCCCCATTATAGCCTATGGGTGAAACGTCGGAACGTGTCGAAACAGCGAAACAGTTTTGACGAAACGAAACGGGACAGTGCTTCGAGACGAAACAAAACGATGAAATGAAACACCGTCCCTTCAAAACAGTGAAATGGACATTGAAATGAATCAACGGTGTTTTGCACAGCCCTGTGATCACAACTTGGATTAGGGCAGTTCAGACTGAACAAGTGGAGGTGTTGAAGACAATCATCAGAGTAGAGTGAGACTTTTGGAGTGCAAAGCAGGGGGAAGAAGGATATAGGGACCACCGCAATGAAACCAAGATAGCAGAGCTGTTCATGGCTCTGAAGAGAGAAAGGGAAAGGAGGGATTTGGAAGGAGAGGTGGGCATTTTAATTTTTGACATAAATTGAGTTTGCATTGGTGAGGGACACTGGGAAGCAGATGTCAGAGATAAAGAGACCACCCTTTCCACTCTTTTTCTTACAGAGCAACTAATGAATTCCCGAGATGCTCTTTCAAGCCATACAAAGTCTTCTCCCAGTTCTCGATAAATAATTTTCTTCTAGTAATCACTGAAATTTTCAAGTGATTATGGAGCAATCCCTCCACACATGCTTCATTTCAGCTCTACATATAAACACCCGGCAAATTAGCAATCAGATTAAAATCCATTTCATAGTAATAATCAGAGGCAAAGCAGACACTGATCCATAGACATCAGTCAAAACAAACATACCTGTGGACCATCAAACATGAATGTCTTCCATACTGCCCTCTTTTAAGTTTAAGTAACTTGTTCGGCCTTTTTTCTTTCGCCAGAGGGCTGTAACGTAGCTCCTTTACAACCGCAAATTTAAGAGATACTGTTTGGAGACCAGAAACAACATTAGGGAAGTTGTGTTGACCTAGTTTTCAAAACAAATGAGAACATGTTAAAGTCACATTTTTAGGAAGCTTTTACGACTACACCATATGGACGGAGAAGAATGAAGAGATGCACGGGTGAACTCTGGAAATGTGGCCACAATGGATAGGTTCACAAGTGAATTTGGCACCTCAACCTGTTCCTTGTTTATGCACGTCAAAAAGTCACCAAAAAGTCATCATCCAGCATCTCATGAGGTCATGCAATATGCTAATGCCATCCACCCCTTCCTACCATCCCAGCATGTTTCTGCTGCGACTGCCTCCCAGGAACCAACGCGTGCAGTAATGTCTTTAGATCTGGCCAGTGATCAGGTGTATGGGTACAGCCAGAAAAGGAAAGCAAGCCTAAGACTAAATCTGGTGATGCCTGGATCAAGTAGGTGCTAGTAGCTCCAGACTTTTACAAGCACCGAATGATTCCCAAAAGTGCTTTGGGGAAGAGAAGAACAGACTTTAAGAAGTCAACAGGTTTATGCTTAAACCGGGCAAGAACATTTTATCATGGATGCTCACCTTGCTGAGGTCATCTGACCCCAGCCGACATCCTGCCCCTTGGGCAGGGGGCTGGACTCGATGATCTCGCGAGGTCCCTTCCAGCCCCTAATGTCTATGAAATCTATGAATCATTGTATTATTAAAAATACTGAAAGGTATTTTGATGCAAGTAGGCTGCAAAGTGGAGTGGAAATCCCGTCACGGAAAAATGGAAATTTCATGGGAAGTTCTGAAATGTCAGCATTTGTTTCCCTTCTGAATCCAGACCAAGATCAAAATAGCAAAACTCTCCAGGGGATGGGATGAACTGCACCAAAAACAACTGATTCAGACCTTCAGAGGCTTTACCTTTCAAATCGGCGTTAACTCTTATTCACCTGAGCCACTGCAACACTTTACAATAACCACCTTCCTGCGGTGCATCATCAATGGGGAAGCACGATCTCTAGGTGAGAGCCATGGCATGAGCAATGGCACGAGACCCCTTGAAGGCACGCGATCTCTATGTGAGAGCCATGGCACGAGCAATGGCACGAGACTCCTCGAAGAAGCACCATCTCTAGGTGAGAGCCATGGCACGAGCAATGGCAGGAGACCCCTCTAGGAAGCACCATGTCTAGGTGACAGCCATGGCACGAGACACCTGAACTACACCAGCCCCGAGGCACGGTGGCATCTGAAGCCTAGACACACAGTTGTGTTGAACTGAGCTGAAAACAAAAATGCTTCGCTCCCATTTTTTAAAATTTCGGCAAACGCGACTTTTTGTGCCGGAAATCTGTGACTGGCAGAAACCACGTTTCCCACCGAAAAATCAATAAGGGAATAAAAATGTTTCCGACCAGCTCTCCTTTCTCTAGGGAAGCAGAGGAACGTGCAAGTAGCCCTGGGACACAGTCAGATGAATATAAATTGAGAAATATGTGTGAATTAACATTTTAAACAGTCTGAATGTTTTCGTGCCATGAATATACAAATCCAGTGTCTGAACTGCAGTTACCTCGTCCCAACCTGCCAAACTGGGGAACAAATCTGCTTTTCCCCATTAATGAAAGGAAGCTTAAATATTCCAGTCTCCCTTATACAAATCTATTGTGGTGTGTTTTGGAATCCAGCTTGTGTGCATAAATACATATACTATTATCTTTACTTCCTCCTGCTTATTGGCAATGGCTAGAAATCTTTCAGTTGTGGTATGCAAAGCCAAACATGAACCAGTATTTTCCATTATGGTTGTAATTTTGGCCTGTAATTTTATCACTCAAATCTAAATCCACTTCAGAAACACCATAAGCTAATTGTCACTGAATAAACTTAAACTTTTGAGTGGTTTATAAAAGTGATTTAATAAAAGGAAAATAAAAAACAAATGTTAGACATAATATTTTTGGCAAAAAAGGTAAAATATTTCTTTCTGTTCCCTTCATTTGAATGTGAGTATCCACCCAAGGCTTTTAACTGCAGTCACAGCAGGTTTGTTTGTCTTGGATAATGTAGTAACAGATTTAACATTTGTCCAGTGCGAGTTTGATTTTTTTTTTTTTCAAGCAAAGTAAACAGATCAAATTTGTATGCAACAAAGATACTCGCTTCCTAATTTTTTAAAACTATCGAGGGCGAAGTGTTAACAACACAACTGCGCTCTCATTACATCGTTATAGTCATTTTCACAGTTTGGAAAGCTAAACACTTCAGAGCCCATTGTAAGTTTATGTTAGGCAATAATTTGAATGACTACTAGTTACCCTGCTTCACTTCATTCATATTAAGAAACAATATACAGAGAATATAAAGCGATCAGCTATGTTTACGCTGAAGGAAAAAAAGACGGGATTGCATAACTGGTAAACAGGGAATTTGTGTATGAATGTTGACATGCTTCTGCTAATCATTTATGAATGAAAATCTTTTGCAGAACCTCCAAACACAGACAAATCTGGGAATGTCAAACAATGGAAAGCCAGCGAACAGGATTTCTAGCAACAAAAAAACTCCCCCGAAAGACATTTAGTACGTCTTTTTTTGTAGTGGTTTTCATGTTGACATATGAAGATTTTGCAAGGCATGGCTATATACAAAAGAAGCCCCATATTTATTCATAAAGCAGATCCACTTAACAACTGCAATGTAAACCTGGCTGCAACGAACACACGAACGATGCAGAGTCTGGTCTTACGTACTGGCTGGGCCACGCTCCATGTCGGCAACGAAGCCAGGGGACTTCAGGCCACCTTTGCGGCTCTCCATGGGCTTGGCCAGGGCAAGGGCCAGCTCAGGCCTCGGCATACAGCACAGCAGCCCTGAAGCTGCGTGTGCAAATGCAGCAGCCAAAAGCAGCCGGTGTATAATCTCACTCTGGCTACTCCTAGCCAGAGCCCTGATATGCTGCTTCCTAAAGATTTCAAGGGAACCTGCTTCTAGGCTACTGTCTTTTTTCATTGCCTGGGCTGAGAGGGGCAATCCCACCTCCATTATACACTGGAGCAACTTAATGCAGCCAAGATGGGCACCTAGACTCTCCGACTGTCCCATGTTGTTTCCTCTCACCTTTATATTGCTGCTTAGCTCCTTTCCGGCTATTAAATTCTCTTCTGAGACCTGTCCCCATCATCACTGCAACTGGGCAGCCTGCAATGGAAAAAAAGGAGCAAGAGGAGAATTCCTTTGTCCTCCTACCAACTGTAGCACATCATCACATATAACACAACACATATTTTTCTCCAGTTAAAAGAAACTAGATGCTGTACTAATATGCTAGGGGGCTAGCACTATATTATTCTGTTTAAGATCAAAGCAAAAACAAACATAACTATTGGAACATGCACTCATTTGCTAGGTTATACATAAAGTTTAAAAAAAAACACAACAAACCGGGCAAAAAAATGGTCAAGGTAGCAAAAAACTATTGTTCGGCAGGCAATTCGTCCTGTAGGCATTATCGTTAAATGTATCCTTTATTCAGATTCATAAAACACATGAAAACAAAAAAAAAAAATGTATTTAATTTTTTTTGCAAAAATCTAGTTGGTCTAATAAGAGCTATCACCCCTCCCATGAGTTCTGATTCCTTAAAACAAAATCTAGCTTTCTTGAGCATGTTGAGAGTGCCTCCGATATTTCAATGTCAGTCATTTCTACACCTCAGTTAAGATGCCCACATCTGAGTTAAAGTTTTTATTTAGAGATAAAAAACAGTCTGCCAGGCTGTAAAACAGGAGAGAGACATGACCAGCAGGGATTCTAGTTTTCTCTGATTTAAAAAAAAAAAATCCCCAATTTTTGGTTAAAAAATAGTAACCCCAAATCCACATTTTTCCATAATTAAAATGAAACACTGCTATATATCTATCTACATCTATACTAGTGGTGTTTCATTTAAATCATGGAAAAATGTGCATCTGGGGTTGGGGTTTTTTAACTGAAAACTGGGGATTTTTTTAAATCGGAGAAAACCAGGATCCCTGATGACCAGG
>NW_005842044.1:1293746-1345508 GCF_000455745.1 Alligator sinensis
ATGCCTAACAGACAGCAAAATTGGAGAAGGAGGGGTAGTTTGAACAGTGGAACTTGAAGAGCATTGAAAAGGATGGAGGGTTGTTAACCTCCGTGGAGTGGAAAGAGATTAGCAGGAATCAACAAGATGATAATGAGCCACGAAGTCAATTGTTGCTCTCAGCACAGCCTGAATAGAAATGCTGCTGGCTCTCCTAGGCAGCTGGTTTTAAAGGTTGGGTGCAACGGGAATGCATCACTCATCTGCCACCCGGCTCCTTTGGACTTTAAGCTCTCAATTCCCGGAGGTAGCAGCTCCAGCGTGCAAAAGACAACTCTCCCCCCAGCTCTGACGTGCCTCATCCCGGATGTTGGGACTTCCATTGTGGCCAAAACGCACCAAGGTAGGTCCTGACCACTGGGGCAAGCCTGGTCTCCGAAGACCCTGTGCATCTATCTCCGTAAGACTGAAGATCTAAGCCGGCTGTGGGGTGGGGAGAGCAGCCGTACTTCTCAGCAGAGGCAGATTGGGGCTTTGAGCGTGAATGCACCGGAGTAACTTCGTGCCGTTAAGTGGATTAAGTTGCTCCATTAAGTTACTCCAAACTCTGAAGCACGGACTAGGCCTAGGGTTAATAGTTAATTCCCTGCCAGTGTCACTTCCGGGTTCTCATGAAGCAGACCAGAGTGCTTGTGTTTGGGCTGCAACGGCTGGTGTGGGGGAGAGGATATTGGTTTAAAAATAGTTTCCACAGGGATTTTTTTGTGTTGTTTTGTTGTTAAACTGCAACAGTCCTGCTGGTCTGGCATTCTGCAAAAAGCTCCAGGAGAGGCTGGGAATAAAGGAGCAGAGGGAGTGTGGGAGGGAAAATATCCAGCAGAAGAAATCAGGATGAATGAACAGACAAGCAGGGAAGGGAAAACTAAAGAGACGGGGGATGCAGGGAGGAGCAGGCAGGGGGAGAACGAAAATTAAAGATGCAGCAAAAAATGCCATTGGGCACCCACTGGGGACCACGGGGTGGTAGTATCAACAGTTGCTTGCATGTCACATCTCTACCCCAAAATGCACGGGAGAGAGGTGGGGATTTCCCGTTCAGCAGCAAGCAGGGATCGCAGGACAACGCCGTTTCGGAAAAGAGACGTGTTGCCACGGAGGTGCGATGCTGGAGAGCAGTGCCGTGGGTACCCAGGGAGAGGCACGCAGATGAAAGCATGCCAGCGGGATCCCTTAAGCATCTGCCTGTTATGGGCAGGGGCAAACCTTTTGCACCCAGATGGACCATTGAAGGGCATCGTGCAAACAGCTTCGTACGGCCTTAATTCAGCAACACGCACTTTCAGTGCTTGGCTGCATCAAGCCCCATGCGAGATCTCATCCCTCAGTGCCGCGCATTGGCCTGTAGCTCTCAGGCCTGGCCCACCGGCATGCCCAGCAATCTGATTTCCTTTAATGGCCAGGTGCTGTTAACAACAGGCTGCCAACGGCGACTGGTTTGCTGCAAAAGGTGCCTGGAATGAAACAGGGTGAGGAAGGGGAGGGGGAGTCAATGAAACAGAACAGATAATTTTGCAATTTAATTTTCCATCTCCTCTAATAACGGCACCGGTGTCACGGTTGATGGATGAAATTGCTACATAAGGCCTCTCCAGATTGCTTCTCCCCTGTAACGCCAGCCGTGTTTTTTTCCAGTGCACATCTTTACTCCTTTACTCAGTCTTTTCCACCTCCCTCCCTCCTCCCCCTGCCCCAACCTCCTTTTCCGTGGAAGAATGTTTTGGATCACAGCCTGCAAGGAGAATTAGACCGGGCAACTTTCATGTTTACTAAAGAGACTCCAATCCTTTTCCTGAAGCAAAGAGCGCAGCTTTTATGTGCAGAGCTGCAGCTCAACAGCCATCAGCCCTGAATACCCTTTACCTCTTATCTGAGACGGCTGACTACCACATAAATACAGTGCATCTGCTTTTCCCAGGATCTCGGATCTTTATTTTTTTTATTTTTTTTTACCATTATGCCTAGGAAAAAATCTCCGAAGGCCATTAAAACCTATACCGTAACCTGATCCCTGTATTTTCCTTGACCAGGGGATCTGCAATTTAAAGACAAGGTTTGATCTTATCTATTTTTTATCTGACAGTGCTGGCTCCAACAAATAAGTTTTATCTGTAAAGAAAATAATGCGATTAATGTCCTGGCTGTCTAGGTCTTTATGGAGAGAGCTCAGTTCTTACTACTCCGGGCAGCCTGTCAATTAAATGTAACTCTGTAAACTTTAGCAAACTGAATCCTTATCTAAGAACATGCAAAGCTACTAAATTAAGTCCATGGGCTTAGTAAACCCTATATAAAGAGTTTGGGGGAGGGTTTTTTTATGCAAAGGAAAATGCAGACACTGTTTTGAACAAAAATCTGAGTTTCTCTGCCTTGTTCTGGCAGGGAAAGTACATACCGCTAACAAGTGTCATTACTGCATTTACGTCATTGAAGAATTTTCTTTTTCTGGCACACTCACTGGTATCCCACAGCTGAAGGAGCTCTGGGTTTAAAACACACACATATGCATACAAACTGGCCTCCTGGTAGTGGTGAAGCATAAAAACCTATCCAGATCCATTTGTGCTTCTTGCTCTGGCAAAACGACTCGAGGACTGGAAATCAAAGCCACTGGCTACATGTCTGCTTTGGAGTATTTTGGGGGGAAGCTAACAACCAAAAGAGCATTGGAAGTAATCAGTGGCCAGTTGGGAGTTTGTGGCAGCAGGAGAAGTGACGGGAGGGTGCTGGGAATTCCTGCTCCCAGCAATGCAAGATAATCTTCACTGCCTCTTGGGAGTAGAAGGACATAGGCGCAGACACATTACTGGATAGTGCTTTGCAGCACACGCACCCCATAGCAAAGAGCACACTCGCTGGCCTCAGTTAGGACTCTTACAACAAGCACACTACTCACTGGCAGCCAAGCCAGCTTGCACTGGGATGAAAGCAAATTGGGAAGCAGACACACAGCTGGTACCCAGATATAACACGTACCAGTATAAGACTTCCTCGCTGGTCCACTCTGCGTTTGCTATAGAGTAACACCATTTATTCCAGAGTACCTGCCATGTGTCCTCACCTTAACACTCGGTAGAGCAGTTCTCCTTCTGCCCAGCAGAGGGCAGTGATGTTTGCAGCTCACACCGATATTGTCTCGACTCATTTGCTCGTGTTGCCCTGCCAGGTAAGGAAGCCTCCTGGAGTTCAGATGCTTGGCCGGACAAACCCCTTCAAGCTGCAAAAATGATTCGGAGATCCCCTTAGAACAGGCTGCATTGCTAAGTCTCAAGCCTACCCAACTTTTTCCAACCAGAGGCCTCAAAACACTTACAAGGATGATCATTCTCATTATCCTTACTCAACTGATGGGGAAAAGTGAATGGGAATGAAAAAAGTGATGGGGACGAAAGAGAATTGGGAAGTAGACATACAACCGGTACAGCGATATAACAGATAGCACCGGTGTAAGACCAGGTCCTTTGGGTAAACGTGGTATCTTTTATTAGACCAACTAAATAGTTGGAAAAATTGTTCTTTGCATGCTTTTGGGCACAAACACCCTTCTTCAGGTCTAATAAAAGATATCACATCTACCCAAAGAAACTTGTCTGCCTATGTCCTTAGACCAACATGGCTACAACCAACAACACTAAACCAGGTAAGACTTCATTTGACCCCTCCACTTTACAGAGAAAACTTGGGCTCCTTATTGGTGCTAACGTATAGGCAGGACAGGGAACAACAACAAAATACCCATAGTCGAATGGGGCCTAGACTCTTATCTGCTCAACATGCCCCATTGGTCTCTTTGGTCTCTCACCCCTTTGGGGTCTGGAAGACCAAGGGGGTTTCCTAGGTCTCCAAAAACTGATGCCCCAGGGTCTAGATGGTAGAGAAGATCATTAGAGAATATTTTAAGTCTTCCATGCAAAATGGAACAGCTCCAACAGTGGAGATGGAGGGGGGAACCCAACCACTGAATCCCCGGTAGCCTGGTAGCCAGGACACTTACCTTGAATAAAGGAGAATCAAGTCTAAAGACACTCTCTGCCTGAGTCAGAGAAGGCAGTTGACCCAATGTTTCCAGACTCTAGGGGGTTAAGGAGTGGGTCTTCAATGAGCAAAGCTTTCTAGGAGACACTCACCTAGGAGGTAAGACATGCTGGTTCCACGTTTTGTTGAAACAAGGTCAACCAAAGAAATTGAGAGCAGCCCCACAGCTGTGAGTACGTTATATTATGCTGGTTAGTGCACACTTACGGATGTAAGTTCAACTCCTGTCTAGTAGAAGAGGGACTTAAACTCTGGCTGCATACATCCTTGGCTAAGTGGCTTACTTACTGGACTTCTTGGTAAAAGAGAGAGACTTCTCAGCCTTTGGTTTCTTTTGTTTGGATTACAAATTCCCCACAAATCAGGTATTTCCTTTCATCACACATCCAAAATTTGATTTTGTTTTTTCTTTTTGGTGAGAAAAAACAAGAAAAATTATTTCAGGTCCTGAAATTTTCCCCACAGTCTTCCAGCTGATGGAAAGCTGTTATTCATATAGTCCCCTGCTCCCTCACCATCTCCCTCTGAGATACACCCGCCAGACCGGACTGGTGGTCAACGCTGGATTAATACATGGGCAAACTAGGCATATGCCTAGGGCCCTGAGCTGCGGGGGGTGGAGGGTCCTTCCCACCATGGCATGGCATGAATGGCCCCATCCTCCTGCCTTCCCTTCCCTTCTCTTCCCTCCGCTGACCTAGTTACTGCCGCGGCTGCTTCCTAGCGGCGGCTCCAAGCCCTGCTCCCCATGCGAGGGGGGTCTCGACCGGCCCACCGGGTTTCTTTTTTGCCTAGGGCCCACTAAAGGCTTAATCTGACCCTGCTGGGGGTTGTGCTCTGCTGTGGTGGCCTTCATGACTTCTCTCCTGAAATCCATCTCAGTCCCTCTGCCTCCACTCTAAAAACAACCAGCTTTCCCCCCTCCCATGGGAAAAACCCTCAAGCTAGAAGAAATATGTTTTAAATGTCTAAATTTAAGACAAATAATAATTGGGGAAAAAATATGATGTTTTGCAAAAATCTTCCTGCTGTTTCTCAACCAGCCAAAATAATAAAATAAAATAATAAAAACGGGAGGGGGAGGGGGAGGGGAAGGAATTCTCCCCTTCCCCTTTTTTGAGCCATCTTTACCTAAAAGGCAAGGGGCTGGACGTGATGGTCTGCAAGGTCCCTTCCAGCCCCTATGAATCTATGAATTAAACTCAAATTCAGGGTTGACCATGTAGTTTTACTAAGAGGTTAGACAATGGATTTGTATAGGATGGTTTGGATGGGGATGATCATGCCTCCGTTGGGAGGTTGGACTAGATGCCCTCCGAAGATCCCTTCCAGCCCTACATCTCTGTGACTGTATGAAAACAATTTCCTTCCCTTGAAGGTGTTTGCTGAAATCGCTATTGACCCTCTGCTCTTCTATTTTTGTTGTCTCTCCGTTCACTGAGCTTGGGTTTAAATTGTTGCTGTTAGTAAAAGTCTTTTCTAAATTATGCTAGTGTGTTTTTAAAGGAAAAAAATGTTCTTATTACATTATGACCAACTCCCTAAATACTGTATGCAGGAAACTTTAAAGTGCAATGAATTGTCATTTCAATGGTGACTAAAAAGGGGGCAAAAATAGCTTTTCCAGTTCTGTAAGAAAGTGGTAAAGGGGGTGTTCACCCCCAGTTACTGCTTACAGGAAGTTATCATGAAATACAGCAGAGGAGACATACTTAATTTGCAGTTTGGTAGATTGTGCCCCTTTAGGATATGGAGTCCCTTTTAGGATATGGAGTCTTTCACTGGAAAAGAGGCTATCAACCAGGACATCGGGATAATTGCTGTCTTTTCCTGAGACGGGTGATAGGACTTTAACTTACAGCCAAACAACTCCTGAGTCTGAAAACCTTGACTGTGATGTGCTATCACTTGCATGCCTTCCATGGGACTCAACTGCTGTTATGAGATAGACCAGTAACGGTCTTAGGGAAGAGCAAATTGGGTGACCGCCCGGGGCCCCACACTTTAGGAGGCCCCAAAATTTTGTAATATTCTCCACTGTGGTTGAAAGAAAAATTAATGACACTGAATATTTGTATTAGCAATATTGCATTAAGATCCTTTCATTGCAGTTTCATGGATAGGGCAACGTGAAATTGAAATAAAAAATGTCTGACTTGCTTATAGGTCATCAAAATTAAGGGGTCCCAAATGACACTCTTGCTCAGGGCCCCAACAACCCTAAGGCCACCACTGGGTAGACCATGAAGCCACAGCATCATACGTCCATTGTAAGAGCATATTACTGAAGGAACCATCTATTAATAGTGACTGTCCATGGGAATCAGAGATGGCAAAGGTCTACTGGCTGAACCCATCTCCTTGATATTGCAGAAAGTAGTTCCCCAGTGCATATTAAATTGTTCTTCTACACCTGATTGTGGCCAAACAGCCCATGAGAGTCTCAGCAAAAACTAGATCCGGGGGTGGAGAAAGAACCACCCTGCTTGCAAGTGCCCGCTGTACATCCCATGCAAGCAAGCTCCCTGCAAACCCCAACGGGCTTTTCCAGGAATATTTGAGACAAGATCGGCCTCCTCAAGGGACTGCACGCAGTCAGCTGAGGAAGCCCGTTACATGCAGTAAAACTGAGCTTTCCATTCCTTGTGTAAACACCATGTATCTCCTCAGCAGCCTCCATAAAACTCAGGAAAGTGCAAAGTCAGCAGCTGAAGACAGACTTGGTACCTCCATGCAGTAAGAATATCCCAGGTGGTCTCTGTCAGGGGAAGTGATTTATGCTCCCTCTCTCCCTCTTGGGACGCTTTTATTTAGTTAGTGGGAGCCTAGCAGCCCAGAGGTCATAGACACTCCAGTCACGAGTGGTTTCTCTCCTGAAATCAAGAAATGCCTTTATAAGGGGAAAGAAATGTGGAACTGAAAGCTGACCGGCATTCGCCACTGGGAAGCCAGCAGATGCGTAAACACTAACAGGTTTCAAAGAGGGGTAACTTTGTCGACTGCCTTCACCACGACTCAAATGAGTCAGAGACTGCGGGACTTGAACCGATTCAGCCTCCACAAGAGAAGGCTGAGGGGGGCCCTGGTGACCGTCTATAAACTCACTAGGGGGAACCAGAAGGGTTTGGGGGAGACGCTGTTTCCCCTAGCCCCCTCTGGCATAACAAGGAGTAATGGGCACAAGTTGATGGAGAGGAGGTACAGATTGGACATCCGAAAAAACTACTTCACAGTTAGGGCGGCTAGGAGCTGGAACCAACTTCCAAGGGAGGGGGTGCTGGCCCCTACCCTGGGGATCTTTAAGAAGAGGCTGGATACTTACCTGGCTGGACTCATTTGAGTCCCGTTTTTGTTTTTAGGGTGAGTGGGTTTTTTTTTTTTTTTTGGGTTGTTCTCCCGCCCTGGCGGGGGGTCGGGCTAGAAGATCTATTAGGTCCCTTCCGACCCTGAAACTATGAAACTATGAAACTATGAAATGGCTGAAAAAGCAGGGTTTTGCTCCACCTGTTTATCCTCTATTCCTTTGCATTTAATTCTGGGGAGACTTCAGCATCATGGGCAATGTATCATACTTAGGATCTACCTAAATCGCGGCAGGGACGTGCCAGTTTTCACGGGTTGATCGCAGCGTAAAGTTTGAAGTCCGCAGTCATCCTTTGGCGCTGATTGGTGGAGAGACCCTAAGGCAGGTGGAGGGAGGAGGGGATGGCTACCGTCTTGATTGCTGGCTGCCCTTCATGAAGTTCCGCCCTTCAGTGCCGATTGGCGGAGAGGCTCTGGCAGGGGGAGGAGAGACAAACAGGCAGCTTCCATCTTGCCCACCGCCCCCACAAGCGGGCACCTTCCCCTCCTGGCAGCGAGGACCGCTGGATCCCACTGGGGAGCTGGTGTTTTTATTTTTATCACATTTGTTGTTGTTGTTGTTGACTTTGGAGATAATCCTGGATTGCGCAGTTTCTGCACAATTTACCAAACTGCAAATTAAGTAGGTCCCTAATGAGAAGCACTCAGTGAATGACTTATTCCACAATTCTCACCACTTTTCCTTGTTGCATGTTCGCTAAAATGCCACATAATAAGTAACCATCAGTGCGATTCAGGATGCTGTTCTATCCCTTCCTCTGTGGCCTTGGGAAAATTACTTGTAAAAAAATCTGTGTCTTGGCCTACTCAACAGAAAATGGGTTAGGGTGATCCCGACCTCTGAAATGCGCTCTGAGGAGTGCTAGAAAAGGAAAGCACTATATGCAGAAACAAGGGGTTTTAGTTGTCTGACCCTGTTAAAAAGGGAAAAGCTCCATTTAGGCCCCAGCTTAGCGTCTTTCTCAGACATGCTCGAGGGTTTTGCGGTCCCAGTTCAGCAAGCTACTTAAGCATATGGTCAGCTTTTAAGAACAAGAATAGCTCACTGAAGTCAATGGGACCACTCAGTGGTGCCTACACTTGAGACTGTCTAAGAAGGGAGCCCTATTTATTGCATCCATTATTCGAGGAGATGGAAAATTAAATTGCAAAATTATCTCTTCTGTTTCATTGCATCATGAATGTACTCAGATATCCTAATTTCAAAAACAAAAAAAACCCACCCTATAACATACTGTAGTGATGTCTCAAAACACCATAGCAACACACCCAGAACTAGAAAAATTGTAGAACACTGTTGTGTCTATAACGTATATTTGCAAAGGTTCGTTTTTCCAGCTTACATTTAAATATATGCTCAGTATTAATTGGCATTAATGAGCCTGGTGTTTAGGAAGGGAAATTAATGGAGGGACACATCTCAGAGTCTTGCCCGTCAGCCCAGCAAACAAGTTTTATTTCTCCTGTGGCTAAATCAAAGTCTGGTGATTGAACCATTGCTTTCTGTTTTGAACATGCATTATATTAGCTCTATCTCCACTAAAGATACAGGACTGTGATCTCACCAGCACATCAGTGCTGAGCCAGGAGCGATGCAATTGGCTTCAGCGACGTTGCTCTGGATTAACATCAAGGCAAATGAGATCAGTCCATTAGTCTCCCTGGCAAATTCCCTAGAACATGGTTAAAATTTAGTTTGGTCCCTGAATTGTTCTAAATTGGGCACACGTTCCTACCCCTCATTGACTAGATGCAGTAAGGTCACAAAATCCCAATTGTTTTCCAAGGTTGTGGAGGTCATTGTTTGATTTCACACTGGACTTCTGGCTCATGAAAGAAAAATAGTCTGGGTTTTATTTTGTAGCATGCCCAGGACAGAGAACACAGGAATACAGGAAGCTCTTTGGTTCGGAAACTTCTTGTAAAACCAATCTGCATTTTCAGACATCTGCTGATACAATGCCGCAGGATAATTTGACTTTCCTTGGGGAAAATCAACACTTGGAAATCTGACAGAAAAGCTAGTTTTCCGAAGAAAACCTCCAAGTTCTTAGGAAGTGACAGTGACCTGCATTACACAGACTCACAGGGGTGGTGTGGGGTAAAAAATAATGCCAGCATGGACTGAATTCTTCCCAAAGGAAGAAATTAGTTTGCCAGCTAATGCAGAAGGGTCACCATGCTTGAGTCAAGTAGTATTTACTTTGGAGATCAGTCCCAATGAAATCGGTAGGATTTCTCAGAGAGATCCATCCTGTGTGGTGTGGTTTAGAGGAGGCAAATATACTCTGCTAATGGTTTAAGGGGGTGAGATACTTTAGAGAAAAAGCTCTATGTGACTGTCAGAGATTATATATGCTGGATCTCCTGTAAAAATACGTGATGGATAACAGACAACTAAGATCTCTCGAAACAATAGCCATTGTCATCAACATTCATCCTTTAGGATTCTGGGATGTATTTGGCAGCCGTGTTGGTCTGAGATTAAAAACAATACAAAAATCTAGAACTCTTGATTCAGAAATTATACCTCTTATTAGACCAACTGAGAAATTGCAAAAAAAAAAAAGGTTTTGCAATTTCTCGGTTGGCCTAATAAATGATATTATCTCTGAACCAAGAGTTCTAGATTTTTGCATTGTTTTTAAGATTCTGTTGCAGCTTGACTTGCATATAGGTGACGTCCTACAAGAAGTACTAATAAAATACACAGTAGTATAGGCAACGTCCTACAAGTACTACTAATGAAACACAGAATAATATAGGTGACGTCCTACAAAAAGTACTAATGAAATACACAATAATATAGGCGACGTCCTACAAGAACTACTAATGAAATGCACAGTAGCATAGGCGATGTCCTACAAGAAGTACTAATGAAATACACAATAATATAGGCGACGTCCTACAAGAACTGCTAACGAGATGCACAGTAGTATAGGCAACGTCCTACAAGGAGTACTAATGAAACACACAATAATATAGGCAACGTCCTACAAGAACTACTAATGAAATACACAATAATATGGGTGACCTTCTACAAGAACTACTAATGAAATGCACAATAGCATAGGTGACGTCCTACAAGAAGTACTAATGAAACGCACAATAATGAGATAGTATTTCTCAGTGGCATCCTATGTTGTTATGCTGCATAAATGGAAGAATCCTCTCTGAGCAGTTTGCTGCCTTTGATCTATTCATTTAATTCCCACTGACATCAGGTTGGGATCCACAGTATTTCCACTCCTGGGAGGAAACTTGGGAAACTATAGGTCTAGGGTATGTGTTACAGTCACGATCTTTTTTAAAGTCTTCCTTGTATTTTTTTTAAATGACGAGTTAAATGTGATCAGGACTCATAGTAGAGATGATACCTTTTATTAGACCAACAAGATTTTTGCAAAATAATGTATTTAATTGCAAGCTTTTATAAGCTTTTACAACCTGGATACCTGAGTTAAATGTGAAATGCTTAAAAAAATGCCCCTATGCAGCCATAACCAAATCTCCAAAAGCATCCTAGTGGAATATGATACATATACCTTTCCCCAGGCTTATCGGAGCATGAACTGTCTTCTCCTCACATTCAGCCAGGGAGCAGAATATGAAGCAGGAAGATCTCCTGACAATAGCAGCTGCCAAGGACATGAAAGGAAAGCAAAGGTAAAGAGGCCTGAGTGAAATCACAGGCACTTCAGGAGAGATAGGATCTCTCAGAAAGTGAAGACAAGGTGTGAGAACTCGGCTCTTTCTTGTATCATCACCAATGGCCCTTTTGAAGATAAGCAGGCTTCAGTGGGAGGGTTTGGTGGGTGTGTTTTGCACTTCAAGGGCAGGGTGGACTCCAAGAGGTTCCAGCATTGGTGGGTCTGAATGAGGGCTGGGTTTCCAGCCCCTTTCTGTTTGTTTTTTAATTTGCTTTTCACTCTCCCGGTGACCCCCTCTCTCATCAGCATCACCACCACCTCCTCAGGGCCAGGCGGACAGAGGTTAAAAGTCCTCGTGGGAGAAATGAGTGGTCGGGGGAGATTTAAAGGGGAAGGAGAAGGTGTGGGAGAACTGGAGAGATTCAAGGACACTTGAATTCTGCTTTGATTGTTGGATCCTTGGGGAGGGACCATTGTTTGCTCCATATTGGTAGTCCTTGTCTATGTCCCAAGGTGCTCTCACAATACAAATAATAATAATAATGGTGTGACTCAGGCATGGCAAGAGGAACCTGAATTGGGCTTAGGGGAGTGATCAAAAATATTAAGGATCAATAGACTAGTTCAGGCGTTTTCTGGAGACTCTGGCTCCATTGTCCAAGGAAGAGCATGCCATTGCCCCCTTGAAGAGGAGCTTTGCAGCTGTACCCTTCTGATGGAAGAACCCGATGATCTTCCGAGGTCCCTTCCAGCCCTAATGTCTATGAAATCTATGAACCCAGGCAATGACTTCTGAAACAACCCAGAAGGAAAGATCCCTTCCCTGCTGCCCAGAGGTATTGCATGGTTTAGCCATGTCTGGAGACAAGGAAGGAGAAAATGATGTACGGCAGGGATGAGCAATTATTTCGGGCAGAGGGCCACTTACTGAGTTTTGGCAAGCCACTGAGGGCTACATAACAGGCAGCCAGGGGCAGATAAATATTAATTTTCTTAATTTTGGGGGCTGGATAGAATGGCCTGGCGGGCCGCATCCGGCCCCTGGGCTGCATTTTGTCCAGCCCTGGTAGGGCATAAGGATCAAACTGGAAGAAGTTGGGGGGATTGCCATAGACTGACTCCTTTGCAATTCATTCTCTCTGGGGCAGACAGCTGCAATTCATTGAAAGTGCAAATAATGAAAACTGTAAGGAAATTTCAGCAAAAAAAGTGCATTTTTTTCCTACCCAAAAGGTGGCCCTGCTCCTTTTTTGAACCACAAAAGGCCCTGCTCCTTTTTGAAAATTAAACAGAATTCTTCATATTGCAAAATGTTGGCTTTTGAATTTAAAAAGCAAAAAATTATCCCAATAAGTGATTTCCATCTACCCTCCCCTCCTAATTCTTTAGGCTTTGGCTGGGTCCTGTGTACATTGGTAACTTATGTAAAAAGCCATGATATATCAAGCCACAAAACAGACTGTGAGTTAACAACCCTTAATATATCTTCAAAACGTGCTGGGGTTTTTGCTGCTATTAATTTGTGTGCGTATAACCCACTCCTACCCAAGAAACACAGATTGTAATAGAGCCTTCCAGCAACGTTTTGCATGCTCTCTTCCTCTGCAGGATAAAATTAGCAGAGTTCTCATGAGATGGCAGCTAAGAAATAAGGCTTTCCTTGGATGACCTCAATGGAATCATTTGTTGCTCAAATGACAGACAAATGCAGTAATTAGGTCTATTTAGTAAAGGGGGAGGTGAAAGGTCAAACTACTGGGCAAACTGTCTCCACTGCTTCGCTTGGTCACCAAGTCGGGGATTTGCAAAGGTAATGTTTGTACAATAACCTGACACTAGCAATATCCAGCCAGCAGGTCCCTGTGCTACGGCCAGTTTCCCTAGGGCTCTGTAGACCAAATACTTTTTTTGTTTGGTGCCTCGTATGAAAACATTGGTTTCCACTTGGATACTAATAAAATTCTGACCTCAGTCACTCGGTACTAAATTAGACCTGGAGAAAGGAACACTTAATGAAAAGTCTTTATATTATATTACTTAGATTTAACCTAATGTAATCACAAGCGCTCCAACTGAATTAATCAAGAGGGGCTGGGACAAATGGACTGAGTTAACCTTGCCAGGCAGTAGATTACAAACCTATTCAAGTTCTCTCTTCCTCCCTGGTATTTGGGTTTGTTTGATTTCAGGACTGATTCTGTTTCGCTTTAACAAGGAGCAGATCATCAGGGCACCGCGCTCAGCTTTTCTGGATGCATTGGGCTTAGGCAATAAGATGCCTGAGCAATGGTGATATTACCTATACATCATAGGATCATAGGAAGGTAGAGCTGGAGGGACCTCACGAGGTCATCTACTCCAGCCCCCTGCTCCAGGCAGGATCAAGCCAGCTAAACCAGCCCAGCCAAGCCTCTATCCAACCTGCTTTTCAACATTTCCAAGGATGGAGATTTCCCTGTTTCTCTAGGTAGCCTGTTCCAGTGCTTGACTGCTCCCATAATCAGGGAGCTCCTCTTCACCTCCAGCCTAAGCTTGAGGCCATTGCTCCTAGTCCTGTCACCTACAGCCACAGAGAAAAGATGGGAACGTTGTTATTTATTTAGTTCATCTTAATCCCGGTATCCTTTCCCCGCAAGTCTCTTGACTCCTTACCCAGTCTGCTTCACTGTGCCCCAGTTGGGCTTCGGCCACATCCCTCTTACCTGTAAGAGGTCAGTGGAGATGGGGGACCACCTCGACTGATTCCCAGCCCCATGCTTCTTTCACAGGCACTTCAGCATCTCGACTCCCACCATCCTGCCCCAGCCTCTTTGCTCAGCCCGCACTCATTCTCCACACCTGGGCATCTCATCAGATGGGTCTCAAGCCCCATCCACTGATCCCCAGTTCAAGACTTCTTCCTCACCATCTGCCCAACAGCAGTCTCATCTGGGCCAGCCTCCTTGTTTCCCACTGCCTTCCCTGCTCCAACGCGTGCAGATTTCTCCTCCATCGTGCCGCGGCCCAGGGGCAGGGGTAGAAAGCACAGGACAGATCAACTCTCTTCTCTCCGTTCCAGTGCATGGCTTCAGCCTGCAGCTCCCCCAAACCCCGATTGCAGGGAGAGTCCAGTTCAAGCAAAATCACACCAAGGTATGGGTAGGATCTTTGGGGAAACCCACTGGGAAGCTGTAGCAAGTGTCTTCTGAGTGTGCACAAATTGTAGTTCCTCAACCATAACCTGGCTAGCGTGGTACCCAAAGGCACTTACCTGCCAAGTTTCCATTCCCTGCTCTAGAGCTTGCGCGGGGCAGGAAAATTCCTTGCAGAACAGCCCGTTCCCAGAAACTGCTGAATTATTTGGGCTGAAAACTGCCAGAGAAAATCAGCCAGAGGGGGACAACCAGCATGCGGAGTCTCAGCCCCGCCACACAAGCGTTGGCACAGTTGTAAGATGCTTTTATCATGGGAAGTATTCACCGAAACAGTAGACGGTGCGACCGATCTAACGTACAAACGCATACGCAACAGCTGTGTCTGCAGGGTAAAAATGACCCGTCCTGGAAGCAGCCATCTCAAGCATGCAGCACTGCTTTGTCTTGGCTGCCCCATCCACTGGAAACAATGTAGCCACAGGTATGCTGATTAGCATGGTTGGCACCATCACTCAGCAGTGCTAATGAGCTCAGCTGAAGTACCATGTTATGCAGTTTCCAGGCAACCCACAATGAATGGCATGGAGGCACCAGAGCTACGCATGGTGACTTTGCAGTGCAGGCACGGCTACGCCCTGACAAATGTACTTGGACTCAGAAGGTGACAAGGATGAGGGGAGAGGCCCACACACACACACACACACACACACACACACACACACACTTCTAATGGTGCCAAAAATATCCACAGAAAATGCAAAGGAGGTAAGAATCAAATAGACTTGCCTGTATACAGACCAAGTCCATTCAGCCAGCAGCTGTTCATAGATGGAGCTCCATATTTCAGGCTGTCTTGGACATCTTGGAGCTGGGCTCACATGGTTTTTAACCCAACCCTCCCAAATCTTTCCTTCTACCTCTCTTCTCAACCAAAAAGGGTAGCACCTGCCTCCTAGTTGTCACTTCAGTCCATAATCCTGACATTATCTTTGGGTTGGACCTCACTTCCAGTCCAGTCTATGCCCGTGTCCTGCAAAAATCCTTCTGCACATCATGTCAAAGAGACAATCTTTTCTGTCCGTCCACAGAGCTAAGACTCTCTGGTCCATTCCTGCCTCAATTACAGGTGCACGTTTAAAATGCAATCTGGCCTGGCTAATATCTATCCAGAAGGCTGGTGCAAAGATCATCCTCTTTGCCTGTTGCTTTGACTATGTTGCCTCTCTCTCTGTGCACATCTGCCAGTCTCCATCACATCCCACATCAGCTGCTTGCCTTCACTTCCAGTGCCCTTCATCATGACCTGTCCCCTCCCTTCCTATCATCAGATTCATTTTCAAGAGTTTGACTCTGGCGTCATCAGCCAGTTGGACACCAGTGGCTATCACACCCTTGCTACATTTTCAACAAGCAGCTCTTATGTTTTTCACTCACGCTTGGGAGAAGTTCCTCATAAAGGCCTTCATTCTTCTTTTTAAATCCCTCCTTCAAAATCTCCTTGGCTATGATGCTTCCAAAAATATTGATGCTTAGGCCAGTGATGCTCCCATCATGAAATTAGAGCACCACTGTTGCCTTGCCCTAGCTTAGCTGCCTGTGTTCACCTGTTGTCTTGTTTTTAGACTACGAGCTCATTGGGCCAGTGGCCAACACTCTCATTATTCTGCATTTGTATAGTACCAAGAACAAAGAGATCCTGGCCTGTGATTGGGGAAATTAAGCAGCTCTACAGAAACATCAACATGTGACCGTGGTACACATCTCCTCTTGTATTGCAACAACCGAACCTACGTGGCTACACTTGAAGTTGGAGAAGATGGTGACTGACAAGAGAGTCTTGAACAACTACTCAATCAGTTTCTTCCAGAAGAGTTTAGATTTAAAAAAAACCCACCCAGAACAGCTCCTTTTCATCCTCTAGTCATAGCCTTTGTCCTTTCCCATGTTGACTGTACACTCTTAAATGCAGCAGGTTGCTCAAGAAATGTGCTGTCACCAAAAACAGCATCCTTCATATTCTCATTATACAAGGGGGCCTTTACATGAATTTTTTAACAACAGAATTAAAGATTTTAACAACAAATCAAAGATTTTTTAACAACAGAAGTAAAGATCTATCAACAGAATTAAAGTCTATCCAAAATGAGTAATGCAAGGGCTGATTGCACCATCCTTACTCATTCATGCAGCTAGTGCTGTGGGACAGTGAGGTTATTCATGTGCGTAAGCATTTCCCAGAAGCCGCATAATGCAAGTTTAGTCTTATTGGGCTTTGAAAGGTATTTGTTGTATACGTCTAGAAACTGTCATCGCTGAAAAATCGTCATTCCTAAGAGGATCTGCCAACCGGCATGTGTCTGTGGGCGTCACTCATCTGCCATCAACCACCGTATTTGCATTCATCACGAATTAACGACTTTACCAGGGAGCGTTTTCCACCAAAGAATCTGAATGTGACATTCCCTTTCCATCTGAAATCCACTTGAAGCTGTCTTTCTGAAGTGCTTCATAACACCCAGTTTCATAGTTGTACCGGGTCCAGCCCCCCTGCAATTGGGCAGGAAAGGCTGCTGGGATCAGATGACCTCAGCAAGATGGGTGTCAAGACATGCTCATTTACCTTGGGTACAAAGCTTTGTGGGTGGGATGTCTTATAATGAAAGCTAAGTGCTAAATAATGTTTGAGAGGTAGACTTTTTCACATGCAAAGAATACCCTCGGGGGAAAAAAAGTATAAATTTATCATACTAGGAAATATATACAAACAAGATTTCTTGTAATGCAGGCGCATTTTGTTGGTGGGCATAACAGTGATGCTTAAAAGTCTTCACAAAGAGGTGGGTTTCATTTTATTGGGAATAGGAAGACTTACAGAAAACAACACTTCATTGATATTCTCTTGACTTCCTTCACTGAGAATGATGCCTATAACAATAGTAAATACATTCACCAGGATGTGTAGGTGTTCCTCTTTGATAGAGATGGGGGTGATTTTAAGCTTAAACCTTTTGTTCTACAAGTAAAGGTGTCTCCTATCTAGCCCATAACCAGGAAAAACCAACTTGGAGCTTGGTCTTAAAGGGCCCGATTCCCGTTTTGCTTCTTAGCAAGATGATGGATTTTGTTGAGACTCCCAGCATCGGTGTGCGGAGAAAGGTGTTCGTTCCAAATTGATGTGGTTTGGGGCAATGCTTGTAAAGGCCGTAAAGGAGGTATCAACACCTCAAAATCTGGAACGGGGAAGCGGAAAAGCATTAAAACAAAATAACTCTAATTCTGAACAACATGGAACGATTGCAACATCCTACATAGCATGATTGCACTTCCTTTTATTTCAGTGACCGCTCTGAAAAGCATGCACATCGACATCGAACCAGTCCTCAGCTGATTACTACACAGACAGCAGCCTAAACTGGTTTCCAAGGCTGGGGCTGACGACACGAGGTTTGTGTTTGTTTTTGAACAAGATCGGAAGGGTGTTTATTTGTCGAAACAAGTCAGAGTTGGACCGTCAAGAATTAGACCTAACAGTGAGTCAACACTTATTAGAGGGATTTCTGCTTCTCAACTGGAGCGAGCTGTTTTAGTGATTATCTAGGTGGAAAATATGTTCAATGAACTAAAATATACTTTTTGAAAAAGAAAAAATATACACACAATAAAGAATTGTCAAAAATAAAATAAAGAGCTTGGTGGACTCTTTGAGCCAACCAGCAGGGGCTCTGACCTCCCACGCTCTATATACCCTTCCTGAACAAATATTTCTGTCATGTAAAGATAAAAGATTATTTTTATAACTGATAACCAAATTAGCGTCTTTCCAGCAGATTGTCTTTGCGCTCTCTCTGCAAACTGCAGAGATTAAATAACTTCATGTTGGATGCATAGAAAATCTCTGCATTTGAAAAAGAATGAGTAGGCTGATGGGAGGGGGTGGAGATGAGATTATCTGTATATTTATTTTTTCTCATTGTCATAAATCCAGCTGATGGCCATGATTCCCAGTTATCACAATTTATCTCTGACTTGGCAGCACTGTGCTACTGTTGATGGATTCTCGAGCGCAGCAGTTTTCAACCTGTGGTTTGCAGACCCCTAGGGTCTAAGGGGTCCACGAAAGATGGCTATGATGAATCAAAAGTATCTGAATGCCCACACTTACACTTCAAAGGGGTGCACACCTCCATTTGACATTTTCTATAGGTCTGCAAATGAAAAAAGGTCGAAAACCACTGCCTGAAATATTCTGACCTGCATTGCATTGCATCTACTACCCATTATATCACCCACACATACTCCCTACGCTTTATGGGATTGATCTCCTGGCCTCATATCACTCCAATCAGATGGGGAACAGGGTTCTTTAAGAGGACACATGCCTACCGCATCAAAGGGAAGTATCACGGTGAAGCGCTTCATTCCTGTTGCATGTTCGCTGCACTCCAGAATGGGTGTAATATGGTTTCCTGTGTGCAACGTTTGACATGCTCCAATAAACACACCCAAGAAAGAGCACATGGGTGGGTGCCCCACACTGCATTACAGTGGATATGCTACATTTGTTATATATGCAACCCATAGGCAATGGACCTGCCGGTTTTAACTGAGATGCTCCCTGGCATGGTCCTCTGATGGGATGGACGGGCCATGAATCAACTTCCTCACAGGGATAGGGAATGCCTGGGGATACAGTGCAAGCTTTGTAACCACTGCTTTTCCTGCCTTCTGGTCTAGTGAACATCTCAGGAACATTGGTGGGGAAAGGGCAGGTGACAGGAGTTTGTCATGTTGAGGGGATCCCCAATAGCCAGCAAGTCCTCTGATGCATACTAAAGCTAGTCACATCTTAGGCTGATGGTCCTATAGTAGGCAATCATAGGAGCCAAACAAGCCCTGGGGTTAGGCTGGGGCATAAAGGTGGCATAAAGCCACCTTTGTCTCTCTCACTTAGCTGTATTGGGGACAGCGCCAGTATGTATGAGGCTAGAGCTCCCTACGTATGTGCATTAGATCTCTCTCCCTATAAAAAATATACAGTGAGAGATGAGAGAGATTGAGCAGCTCCACAGTCCTTCCAAGTGGGAACACAGTCAACACTATTATTCTGACTATTGCAGTTGTTCCTTGTTAAAAGGTACAAGATCTAAAACAGCAAAAGAGGGCTGAAAAGCCAAAGTCAGAGATGCTTGCAGTCCAACCTCTCGGCTTGAAAATGCAGACCATCTCCAGAGGAAGCTGGTGAACATTATTGCTAAAGCTGCTGGCTCTAATTTATAGATTGTTCCATCTGAAGACTATTTATCCCATTTCCTCATGATTGTCTCCTCCTAGCCATGTATTAATTAGATCCAGCTATTAGCTATATACCCTGAGCCTCTTTGAGATCAGGCTTGGAATACATTTTCATTTGGTTTCCATACAGCTCTTGTTCTTTTCACTCCTTTACCCTTAATAATTTTTTTACAAGCTTCGGATCTGCAACAAAAAGAAATTGAGCTTTTTTTTTACCTCTGTTGCACACAGAGAAACACACACACATGCACAGACCAAGGTCAACCTTAATAATTTGTTGGCTTGCCTTGGATAAATAAATATGATTTCCTCAGGATCTGTAATGCTCCCTATACTCAGTAAAGGGAATGCCCATGGAGCACCGAGGCAACATTATTTTAGTCACTACGACAATGGGCAAGTATGGAAAAGATGACCACCAGGTATCTGTGTGTACATGATATATATCTATATATATAGATATATATATAGAAGAGTGTACAATAGATATAGATATAGATCTATCGATCTATCAGTCTATAGATCTATCTATCGATCTATCAATCTATAGATCTATATCTATCTATAGATCTATCTAACTATAGATCTATATCTATCTATAAATTTATCTATAGATCTATCTATCTATAGATAGATAGATAGATAGCTATATCTATAGGTCTATAGATATATAGATATATAATATAATAGATATAGATATCTATAGGAGGTGCATGTACCTCCCATATATATGCACACACACACACACAAAACCAATTGTGAATTCTCTGCACAGGCAAAACACCTGTTAACCACATTCCAGTATTTGCTTATTAGCCCTGAGGATAAAAGTCCATTTGCTGCACCCAGTGGACAAGATCCTGGCCTGTGTTAGTTCAGCATCCTGTCATAGTGTGAGATGTATGAATATGTTGAATCTGCATGTGCGAATGTAAAGATACTTTCTGTTGAATCTGTTTGTGCCAATACATGCATAGTTTTACTTTATGTTGATGACTTACTCTGTGCCTGCCAGTCTAGCAGCACTCATTCCCGTTCTCGTGGCTGGAGTCATTGGTCTGTGAATGCCTTGGACAAACATAACACATACGGCTCCAGAAATTGGGCTGGGAGGTGTTTAAAGATTTTGTCTTCACCCATCTCATAGAAACATAGAAAATGAGGGTGGGAAGGGAGCTCAGGAGGTCACATTTAATCCAACCTCCTACTCAAAACAGGACCAGCCCCAACTTGATCATCCCACCCAAGTCAACCCGGGCCTCTTTGCCTCACCCTTTACACTGACGTAATTCAGAAGGAGAAGGAGACACATTGGAGCAGATAGTTCCCTGGCTTTACCTGGGGCAGGTTAGGGTCTTGTGTTTGTATTGTGTCAGGGCAGATAGTAGTCTTACATAAAGTTTAGATCAGTGGTTTTCAATCTGTGGTCCACGGACTATGTCTAAGGGGTCCATGAAAGATGACTATGATCAATGAAAAGTCTTAGCTGACTTCCCGCCTCTGGGACAGGGTGCTGGACTCGATCTTCCAAGGTCCCTTCCAGCCCTAATGTCTATGAAACCTATGAAATCTTTGCAAAACATGTGAACACCCACACTTAGATTCAAATTCAAAACAATTTTAGGGGTCCAAAAATGAAAAAAAAAAGGTTGAAAACCACTGGTTTAGATTCTAGCTGGTATAGGATGGTTTGAATAGGGATGGTCCTGCCTCAGGCAGGGGCTTGGACTAGAAGTGACCTCTGGAGGTCCCTTCCAGACCTATTTCTCTATGATCTTCAGGTGAAGTCAACTGTCATAGTGCTACTGTGTTCGTCAGGGCTATGCCAATTTTGACCAGCTGAAGAGCTGAGCCATTCTCTCTATAAGCTGGCCGGTTCTGCCTGGAGATTGCTCACTCTCAAGTGTTAACCTCTAGGATATTTAGGAACTCAGGGACAAATCCCAGAGCCTTCTTCTGACCAAGCTTCCACTGAAGTTATCATCTCAAATCCTACATCAATATATTCTACCCCATTTGGACCAGAAGCATCAGACTCCTCGACCATTTCTCGTTCCTTCTTCATTTGCCAATGCGGTCGGCACAGGAGCTCTCTTTCTCCTGAACAGCATGGAGCACACTAGGGAAAGACCTGATTCTCTCTCTTTGCACGGATGGAAATGAGGAGAGTTTCCATGAAGTCAGTGGAGCCACACCAAATTTAAACCAGGGTAAGTGAGAGATGGAGAAGGACCAAAGGGTTGAGGAAGCCGACCTATTTCTTGCCACTGTGCCTTGGATACCTCCATTCTTAACATGGCCACCACTGGTATGTGTTGAATGTGGAGTTAACCACCCAATTGGCATGGCTTGCCTTGCGCCTTGGCAGAGCTGCCTGTCTTTGCACGGGACTAGACGCACTGTATGTGCTCCGGTGCTCTCTACTGGAGTGCGTGGGAATAGGTCCTGCTTTTACTACAACGTGCAAAGTCGGTTCTGTTAGCCTCTATTTTGTGTGCACGCTTGTTATATGAGCTGTAAGATTTTCTTTAGGTTAAGCTGGAGATAAAATGATAAAGGCATTACACAGAGCTCCGCTTCTTAGCTGACAGTAACTGAAACCAATTAATACACCCAACAAACTGATACTCCGCTTTAAATCAATAGTGCATCACATTTCGTAATAATCTGACTTCTAATCTCCCACCCTTCGGTAAAAGCGGGGGGGCAGAAAAATGTCTCTCTGTGGTATTTCAGTTTCAGCGTTTAATTAGGTCGGTTCCACCATTATTGGGTTTTAAAAATAAAACATGATTCCATAACGAAGAGTGAAACCACAGACGAGATGGTGTTGTAATTGGAATCAAACAGATAAGCAAGAAAGCAATACCAGATGCTTTGGGGGAAGAGAAATCTAGACTTAAAATCAGATTTAAACAGATGTTCTGATGTCTGGAGTTTGCCAAACATTTCATATTCAAAATGCCTGGTGGTTTCATTTGATTCCTGCTTTGTCCAGATGGGAAAAACCTGTTCAGATCAAATAAAAACTTCAACCTGCCTCTTTACTAGAACTTGAACCCGATGATTTTTGGAGCCTGGGAAGCATTTGGTTAATTCGCTTTGCTTTGTTGTCTATTTTGTTTTTGCTCCTTTTAGTCTGGGCTGGTCCCTCATTGCTGATGGCAGCAAAAGCAGCAAGAAAGGAGGAAAGGAAAAATCAAAACTGTCCTGTAGTATTGCAAACTCACGAATGGTCAGAAATACGTTATTAAAGAGCCCAAAGAGGTTTAGGAAAGGTTGCACATAAATCAGAAGCATCTGAGCTGAACCTTCTGATTTTCAGATACTCTTCTACCACTTTCAATTTTTTATTGCATCTGAATATGGAAAAATTAATCATTACATGACTATTACTATGCTGTTAAACCAGAGCATGAAAGGAATTGCCGCGAAGCAGTGGATACAGTTAACGTGAACATTACTTAAAGAGGGGGACGTGTAACCTTTAAAATGAGGACACAGAAGAGCTGTACTGGGTATAACTCTCTGGATTGGGGTCATGTAACAGTGGGTGAAATGTTGGCTGCCCTATAGTGGACTGATGATCTACTGACATCAGTGGAGTCAGGATGCCACTCAATAATGGTCTTGGTTGGATTTGCTCAAAGAAAGTGGCTGCTGGTGCTGGTTTGCTAGACTTCAGTTATAAACGGAGTGATTTGTTAGTCTGAAGCAGCAGACGGCAGGTTTCCTCTGAATCCAAATTTCTCGCTCAAAATTCAGCTCAAATCTCAGTTTTGCCTAGACCGCAACTTCTTTAGTAAACATTATTTTCATACACCAAATGCCCTGTGTATAAGTGATAAGTCGTTATCACCATAGCAGTCATGGTAGAATAGTCAACGTAGCTAATATTAACTATCATATACTCTACATGCAATCAATATTACATTTCATGACCTATGCACACGCACATCCGAAGTGCAATATATTTTAGATCACGATTGTACGTAGAGGTAAACCCCGGTTTAGTAAAGTCTTAAGGGAGATACAAGGCAGGATTTGGAAGTACAAATTGTGAATAACTAGGAGATCTGGACTTCAGACTGGCATCACTGTCCACTGTGTAAAGCATGGGACTCCTGGGTTTTGTACCCATGAGACCTCAGGCAAGTTATTTAGCTCCTCTCTGATCTTAGTTTCTCCACTGGTAAAAGTATAACTACAGTCAGCGCTGAGAAGCAAAGCTTGCTCTCAGAACACATTTGTTCCCTTTTTAGTATCTGCCTCTCTGCCAAGCAAAAATAAAACAATACAGGAGTCCTATGTCCATCTTTGATTTCCTACAAATAAGCTGTTAAGGTTTAGCTTGAAACTATGTTTTAAAATCTAGTGAGCAAACCACTGAGAACAGGGCAACAATATATGTCATGACCTACAAATATATTTATATTTGTTATAATGATGTCTCCTTTCTATAGTTTTTTTAAATTTTAAATAATTTCCCCTCCTCAGATTCATATACACACACACACACACACACACACACACATATGCATACATATACACATATACACATACACACATATATATATATATATTATCTTATGACATCTATATTTTGCAGGGATATTAAAAGGATGTGGTTCCACATGGTTTAACTATAGCATATCCATAGCATCGATATTATATGGTATCCAGAGGAACCTACAACAACGAAGCCATTCTATTTGCCATTTCCAAGTAAATAAGGGTGAAAACGTCACATTTCTCAAGTTAGTTTTTTCTGTCTAAAATCGCATTCTCAGCACATGATTATTTGGTGCTGAATTCCTCAGAAACGATCAGAAAGTGACTGCCACGTCAGGGGGATTGAAAAGGCAATTTCCCCTTAGTTTTACAATAAAGTCTTGGATTAGTGATACAATCCCAAAGGCATAAATTATGATTAATAAATATCTTTTCTGGGTCCTTTACGAGCAAACAAATTGTTCTGTCTTTTTGTTCAGCTGTTCTTATTCATTTACAAATAAGACCCATGGGAATCAAATGAAAAGAGACTCCCTTTGCTTTCATCAACCAGTGAACAAGGTCTAAATCATTTAAACTAGGCACTCACATCCCTGGGATGCAGAGATCCATTGACATAATGCAATCTATTAAAATTTGCAGAAAGGGGTACAGTATCTTTAAACTGGGAAGGGCTTAATAGAGAGCCATACAGCTTCTGCCCTGTGAAATGTTGTATCCAGCATAACTATTATTTGGATCATTTGGGCTAGACATTTAAGGAGCTCATGTGAATGACTACACACAAGGAAACGCGGGTCTCATTTGTGTGAATAGTGAAAACACGGGCAAGTAAGGGAAGAGCACACATAATGCTCCAATTCTGATCATTTGTACGTGCAAAATAGGGCTTTGCATAAACAACGAGAATGACCAGATATGCAAATTCGGTCTTCTGCCGCACACATGTTCAAGATATGGCCCAAAATGCTACTGCACTTCTGGGCAAACACGTGACAGGGCTCGAGCTGCAGAAGCTGTAATCGCTGCAAAGATGCAAAGGTAAAGGAAGTACAACTAAACCCAAGTTGCAATGCTAATGGAGATGCAGGAGATTATTCTCCAGGTTTAATGCATAAATCTTCCAGGAGTGGTTTGTATGCATTTGGAATGTAAAGACTTGGCCTGAGCCAAAGAAAGTCCTGTCCAAATTTCACTACTTTCCAGATGATGCCTCATTTATTAGTGTAGGCAGCTCTGAATCTCTGGGGATTAACATCTTGGCTGCCCAGAATGATTAGATTTGAGATCAGGAGGAGCCCCGGAGTCTGAAGCTTGAAGCACTTCATTCAACAACAACAGAAACTTCAGACAGGGAATCATTTTCCTTTCTCTCCATGTTCTCCAATCAAAAGGCAGCACTGAACGCTGCTCAAACAAATACTTTCAGACTTAAAGTATTCCACAGAAAAATAAATATCGCTCATTCTTTTCACTGCAGCCTCAAGGTAACCGAGCCAGAGCTTTTCTTCCATATAGATCACGGTAACATTAAGTGTCTCCGACGTTGCCAGCCTTTGGAATATTATTGTTATTGCTCACCAAGATACTTTTCACTTAGCACCTTTCACTGGAGGCTCTTAAACCATTTTGCAAACAAGGACCTGACCCGGCAAATGCCTTTGCATAAGAGTAGGCCTGCTGACGTCAACAAGGCTGCTCATGTGGTTATCGTTAGCAGAGGGAGCCAATGTAGTGCTGAAGTCTCTTCAAGGAATATCTTTTCCGATGACTTTCTCTAGGGATGCATCACCAACCGGAGCTGTGGCACTCGGTGAGGTTGCAACTCAGCCATGAGACTTGTGCCCCGGTCAGGAAAGCACATGTCTTCCAGGCCTGACTACATCCCCACGTGGCTTCACCGTGCAGCTCTTAGGACCGCTTGCACGCAGAACTCTGCAATTTGTCAGCGACAATTGTTATGGGTTGAATTGCCAACATAAAGGGAGATTTAAAAAAAAAAAATGATGATCAAATGGAGAAAAAGATCTACCCAGAATCATAGATCAAGGAGGGGCAGAAGTGCCAGAGCCCGAACCCCTTGATACACACAGCCAGCTCTGTTGGTAACTCAACTGCCTATTCCTCTAGCAAGAAACTTCCAGGCAGTGATGAAAGAGTTAAAAAATTCAGATCATAACTGAAAAGAGAGGCTTTCCACTGAGTCCTTCCTGCAAGGAACACTGGACCTGAGTATAATTACACACACACACACACACACACATATCCCTAAATACATTTGAGTATCTCACAACAAAAACCATATAATATATTATTTCCTCTAAAGAGATTAGCAGATAAGAGGAAATGAATGGAAGTTGCGTGCTGCATTATCAAACCAATGGCACGGTATTCTCAATTTTGTATAATTGCAAGAATACCAACCTCCTTAGTAGCCGGGCATTCAAACTTAGCTTAAAGTCACTGATGCTAAAGGTAATTGGACCTGATGAATACAGCAGCTTATTCATGAAGACTCAAGACTGAAACCTTCTCTTTCTTTTCTGACTGCATCCAAGGGAGGAGAAGAATGAAAAAAATCCACCAGAAAAAGCTCAACTATTACCAAGGAAATAAAAAGATGCATCACCACCTCTCTTCCAGCTCCATCTGAATTCAATTGAACAGAATTTTATATATTCAAAAAAATAGAGCATCCTATAAAACTGAAGAGACCATCATCCCTCTGCCATAAATTTCTATAACATCTTATACATTTCTATAGCCAAGGGGGAAATCTCTCGGAGACTGGGATCTGAGTTTCAGTAGAAGTTGGGCACCCATAAGGCCCAAGTGCCTCCAAAAATCTCCACGCAACTTGAAAATCTCTTTTCAAATCTGGATGTGCATGAAGCAGAGCTCTTTGGGCGGGCATGACTGAATAAGGAAGAGGAGGGACCGCACAGAGACAGGCTTCAATCTTATCTTGGGTGCCAGGAATAGAGATTCCCGCTGACTTCCCTTGTGGACTCTTTGCATCCTGTTCAATGGCATTGAGGCCCATCCGTGGCTACGAAAGGCGTACAGATTTGGCCCACAGAGGAATGCACATTATTTCTGTTCTGGGTTTTGTTTTGTTTTTTGAGACAAACAAACCCAGCGCGTACGTGCGCGACCGCGCGCAAATCGGCGCAATGTAGGCATGCTCCCGGGAATAGGATTCTAAGACAAAAAAAGACTTTTCAATATTTTTCCTGCCGATTTCAGGAAACCGTCCCAAATTTCCATGGCAAGGTAACCTGCTCTGATTCAGCGGGGAAAGGAAATGGACATACTTCACAAGAGATTGTTCGTCCCTTCCCTGACACCACTCCCCTCAAATGCATGCAGAAGAGGAAGGCATTGAATATCATATAATAAGGCAATTGGGAAAAGGGAAAGAAGTAGCAATAGTGTTGGACGGGAACAGCGCTGGTCTCAAGTATGGAACGTGGATCTGTAATTGTTAACAAACTGTAATGTAAACACATCAGGGCCTTAAGCAATGGCAGAAAAGAAGCATCAGAAGGCCAGATCTAAATTTATATCTCCATTCACTAGAGAGGTTTCTTTTGCAGCGGGAACCCTTTCGGCATTGTTTAGGAAGACTCCTATTGGAAAAGTGGAGACTATGATTTCTTTATACACTGGCAAACTGAACCCAACAGTTCGTATTCCAGGCTAATATACCCCAGGCCTCTCAGATGTTACAAGAAGATTAAATCAGTACCAAATTTGGCCTATATTTGATGACATTCATGATGTGCTCTGGTGTGTGTCTGATGTTTTATTTTAGGATCGGAGTGTTGTTATAGTCCCGATGGTCCAGGACATGTACGAGAGGCAAAAGAAACTTTTTGGCAATATCTTTTATTGGACCAAATGTGTAGCTGGGAGAGATGTTAGCTTTCAAGCACAATGTGCCCTTTCTCAGATCTGGGAAAGGAGCAGACATAGCTTGAGCTAAATCATATCAGATAGCACAATGGCTCATGTATAACTCCGTATTGAAATACAAACAGTCTGCTAACTTTGACCAGCGCAGAATTACCAGCTACCAGAAAGGAAGTCCATGGTAGCCAACAGGCAGAAGGACTTTTTCTGTCCAGATTTGGTACTCTCTTCCAGTGGAAATACAGCCCTTCCTACCTAGATGCCACGGTGAGGGGCAGATGTGAAATGATACGGCTTGGGGACCGTCATAATGCCTTTCAAGTTGCATCCCATCCTTGAGTTTTTCCAAGTGAACGAGGGAAAGCGGGAATCCCCAATACTCAGCTAATTGGATTAGGTTGTCTCTGGCCAGGGGGCTGTGTAAAGCCATGATGCATGTGCTCCTTTTTTTTTTTTAAACCTAAAAAAAGCCACTTAACACGAGCCAGCCTCCACTGCGGTGGATGTACTGTGAAAGTACATCATCACTGCAATAAATAAGCTGTATTCTGTTCCCTTTGAACACAATCACACAATTCCTACTGGACCAACTTCGCTTTTTGGGTAACTACGTTGCTTCAGTAGAGTTATGTCAACAGTGTTGTTAGCCCCGCATCTTCAAAAGGAGCTGAATGATTTAGGGATGAGACTCTTGTAGTCAAACTGCTGTTTCGTGTTTAGCCCATAAGCCAAAAACCTCTGGATCTGCATTTTTGGCATGAGGCTCCAGCGAGCCTGAAACCATCTAATATTAAATACAGTGTGGATTTAATGACACAGCCTAAAAACAGCAATCAGAAAGCCTCACACTGCACCTTGCGTACAGAGCTGTTGCTCTGCAGAGGATGTGTAAAACCATATGCAGTTCTCATCTGCTCAGATCCTATGGGAAAGGATCAGCATGATTTATCGGAGACCCGTACTTTCAAGGTATCCTCTCTATTGTTAACTGCCGCAAGTTTGGACAGCAGAAAGAGGGGTCAGAGCCAAGGCAGAGAGCAGAGATTTGCAGAGATCACGCAATGCCTCTGTCTGTAGTCGGAGTAAACAGAATCTCCTTAAAGGTCACTTCTTCAGGCTCCCACTGCAATTGCCAAAGGAAACTGCAATCATTTTTCAGTCCCTTAAATGCCAAGAGTAAAATGCACTGAGTCACAGTTTTCCTACACGCTCCTGGTTTGTGATGAGCCTACTTAGGAGTCATTTCCTTGCCAAGAAAAGGTTTTTTGGGGTGTTTTTTTTTTCCCTTTTGAACCCGGAAGAGGTCGGGGCAACCTTGCACAAGCTCAGGGGTCACGGCACCACCGTTCAGGACTCGAAGTCGGACCCATTCGTGAGGCCTGAACAAAGCGTTTGCTGCACAATCAGCCGTGCGTTCTGGTTGATCAGATCACCGTTCCTCCCTCACGTGCAAACCGGTCGGTCACGGCTCGATTGAGACAATCGTGAGCGAAAGGCGGAAAAATCACAACACATTCGATTCAGTGAATCGTCTTTTTATTTTCATTTTTTTTTCTGCTTGCGAATTGGCCGCAAAAAAAAATAAATAAAGAAAAAAAGGTACACACGTCTCAGATTTCCTGCCATCACCTCTTCACCTTCGTGAACAATAGCCTCAGTTCTTCGGAGCTGGCACGGCCGGGCCCTTAGAAAAGATACGGAATCGGTTTGGTCGTCGCCGCTAATATTTCCTCTGTCTGGCACCCAATCTCTAATATCGGGAAGGAAACCCAGATACAAATCTACAGGGTTACAGCCCTTACCCACGGTGTGAGTAGCCCTCCTGAAGCCCATCAAGCTACTTGTCTGGGTAAGTGCTACGCAGCAGGAGTTAAGAGTTGTCGGCTCTGGCACTAAAGTCCACCCCTAGCAATGGCCTTAAATGAATAGTCACTGTGTTTATACAAACCACCCAACAGATTGCTTCTCTCTTAGCCCACAGTCCTAATGTGTGTCAATAATAATCTCTGGGTTTCATTAGGCGGCTCTGGAAGGATACATAAATAATAAGGCTGTTGTCAGATTTCCCCATGGTGTGTAAGGGCAGATCTGGAAACCTGAAGGCCACGACCTTCATGTTTCTCAGCGGGGACTGAAACGCCCTCCGAGCCAAAGCAGTGGGAAAAGGAGAGTCTGTGTTATGCTTTAACGTGATCCTGACAGGCAAATGTAATTTCTCAGAGTTCACCCGAGTGAACACTGATCTGCTTCATAATCCCGTGCATTTAACACAGGGCCGGTTGTAACTAATACGTGGCGGCGGCTTGAACGTGGGAGCTTCCCCCGAACTTGGAAGCTGGGCGAGGATTATGTTTGGGGACTATCGCCACGTTCAAAGACGGGCAGAGACGTAGAAAAAAAGATGATTTCATGTTGGCTGTGCCATGAGGACATTAAGCCGGGGGGGGGATAAATTAAATAGTTAATCCAGGGAGCATTTTTTTTAGCTAACACCTATAGGTAAGCTCAATCAAGAGGTAAAAACAGAGCAAGATCACAGGCCTTTGATGAAGAAGGACAGAGGAACCATTGTGAAGTGATAGACTGGGGAAGGCCGTGCTCCTTGTTCCTCTGCTCCCTGATGCTCCCTCTCCCCCTACCCCTGCATCTTCCTGCCTTCTCCAGGAAATCAATGTAGCTGCACCTATCTTAAATGCAGTACAAGAGCTCAGATCTGCTCACGGGAGGAAAGGCATCTTACCTCCGAGTCCCTTTTAATACCCCCCAGGCAGATCCCCTCCCCACACCGAGCCCGAGGCTGAGCCGTGCCCCTCTGGGGGTGCTTCGGAGCCGCAGTGCCCCAAAGGGAGCTCGCAGAGTCACGGCAGTACGATGCTCGGAGGACAGGCGGGTGCCCACGCACCCTTCCCAGAAATGCCGCAAAGCCCTCGCGAGCGGCCCGAGAGGTGGGGGCGAGCAAGGAACAGCTTTCACGTCCCAGAAACAGGTCACGAGGAGACCTGATGACACACTGCTGTCATGGCCTCCAAGTGCAAGCTGCAGCTGTAAATCAGCCCTTCCCAAAAAGAGCAGAAGCTGCCAGATTATACCCCGCACGCACGTCCGTATTGCAATGTAAGCCTCCGGGGCTCGCCCGCAGGCTGCTATCGGCCTCCCTCTCCCAAATGGCAGGCCTGCCCTCCATCACACATGGCCTTATCAAGCGAGGCTGTATATCAAGGAGCAAGTGGCTGTAAAATGTCCATTTTGCAGCAGATGGAGAGGGTCTGGAGGAGGGGATCTGCCTTGCTGCCTGGGCAGTAGTTTAGGTGCATCATTATGATTGAAAACTAACCCCTTCTGGCTACTCCCTGGGTCCGTTCAGAAAAGACTCCTTGAAGCCCTGCTATGCATGTAAAGACCTCTGCTAAAGCTCCCCCCTCTTACAAACTTGTCCTCAAAACCCACTCCAGGAACGGTGCCTGAGCAGCACATCGACTGCCCTACTCCTGAATTAAGCTCTCTCATACTCTTTGCCCCAGGACTAGCCTCACCTTTGGACTTGACATCTTTCAGGGACCTGATTTCAGGGTCACATAGAAGAAGGACATCATTGCAAACAACAGGAGGAAGCGTGAGATGCAACATTCAGGTTTGAACCCAGTTGAGGCAGATCTTAAAAATATCAATACAGGGGGTTCAGTCCATTTTTAAAGAACCAGCTATAAAATCTGGATGCAGGACAGGGCTCTACCAGTATGCCTGAAACTCAAGGGTGGTCAATTCAGGTGGGTCAAGCACCTGCACAATTAAATCCTGGTGCAACAGCACATCAAACTCAAAGGCGGTCAGATCAGGTGGGCCAAGCACCAATACAATTAAATCCTGGTGCAAAAGCACATGAACCTCAAGGGTGGTCAGATCAGGTGGGCCAAGCACCTATACAATTAAATCCTGGTGCAAAAGCACAAAGGTCTGCTCCATGCAGGGTCAAAGCCATCGCTTCACAGCTGCTCAGAAAATAAACAGCACACTCACCTTGGCTATGAAAGACCCGAGTGATCACTCTTCCTAGAAAAAGAGTCAGTGATGGAAGGAACGTGTGCAAGGCTCTCTACAAACGTTAGGAGAATGAAAGACACATTGAGGAGAGTGTGAGTAAGCAACGCAGTAGGATTCAAGAATGCCTCTTCCTCATGACTTCATCCTGGCATGGGCTCGGGGAAAAAGAGAGCTTGCTTACATCTCGGGGTTGTGCAGTGGCTGAGAGCAATGGTTAACTAAATATTGTCAGATGAATTAACAAGAGCTATATACAGAACAGACCAAGGAAGGGTTACATATGCAGAGCGTGAGGCTCACTTCAAAACCGTATGGCAGGCATCTCATCCTAGGGTAGGGAATGTTTCCTTTGGTCCGAAGGAGACCAAACGATACGGTGCTCTTGGTACCTCGTTAGTGCGCAGGGCCTAGAGAGTGAGTGAGGAACGATAGAGATGGTATGAATTTCCCTTGGAGGGAGAAACAGAGAAGGGCAGGAGATGACTTTATTAGCTGTGGAAGCAGCGGTGGCACTTTTCCAGGAGTACACTATGTCTCCTACACAGGAATGCATACCCTGCTCCCCAGGCCGAGTGGGGCAGAGCAAATCGCAGGCTGGGAAGAGGCAGGAAGTGTTTCCAGGAGCGGGCCAGGGGGGCTCTTCCCCAACCATTATGGGCCAGAAGCAATCTCAGCGTCCTGGTCGTGGGAGGAGTGTCATGTGTGCGCGCGCGCGTGCGTGCATGTTGCGTGCAAAGGCAGTGCAGTCTGGTCCCTGTGTGGTCCAGAGGGGGGTTGTGTGTGTGGTCCTCCAAAGCCCTGCTCATCTGTCCAAAGGCTGCTAACTGCCTGCTGAATGACCACGTCTGTTTACTTTAGCTCTGTCTGCACCAACTGAACTCTGATCGCTGTCTTCCTCCAGCTGGGCTGACTCAGGACCCCAAAGTGAAAGAGAGAGGGAGAGAGATGTGTGTGTGTGAGGCTCCAGAAAAGAATGGGCTGCAAATGGACTGCAGTGTAAATCACGGCGAACAATTTATGGGCCATTTTGTCTCCCATCATTTCTTCCCTGACCCCCCGCCCCTCCCTCACTCAAACAGACCGGCCTCATAAATCGCCCGTGCTGAGTGCCGGCAGAAAGGTTTTTCATGTTCCTGACAGCTCCAATAAAAATATGCATGTGTGTCTGGTGACTGTGTGCGTGGGAGGGGGAGAGAAAGAGAGGTGGGCATGCAGACTGGTGATCGTGTGCGGTGATGTGTCTGTATGTGGGATATACTGGGGGGGGTGTCTGCCAGTGATGGGGGGGCAGGTGGGAGTGTGCCTGTCATGATGGAGGGCAGGCTGGGATTGTGTGCGTGATGATTGAGTGTGCGCGGGGAGAGAGAGGGTGTTACATGTCTGGCGACTCTGCATGCCTTGCAGCTGTGCATGTGTGCACGTGTGTTTGTGCATGCATGTAAAGGCTGGGAGGGTCATGTCTGCTGGTGAGTGAAGCAGAGCATGAGCACATTGTGTGTGGACATGCGTGTTGGGTGATCAGGGAGAAAGAAAACATGTTCCCGGTATTCTTGCAAATAAAACAAAGGTGCTTGCTCAGTATTAGAACGGGGTGGGGAAAGATTTTTCCATCACTAGAAAACCTGAAAATATTCTGGGGGCAGGAAAAATTCCTATCCCAAATCAGAACAAAAATCAAAATCTTGAACATTTTTACACTCTGATAAATACATGGTTTAGGTCAAGAAAACTCTGCATTTTGATCACTTGAAAATGTTTTGTTTCAATTTCAGGAAAAAAAATCCCTTTTTTTCCTCTATTTTGAAATGTTAAAGTCATTTCAAACAGCAACGCTGAAATTTTACACTTAGGAAATACTGAAATGGGACTCTGAATTTCTTCGCCCTGAATTTCTCAAGACATTTTGAAGTGAAAAGGTTTCAAATAGTCATAGAAACTGGCCCTTTCCTGCGTACAAGTCTTGACAAAACGATATTTTTAATGGGGTAAGGGTAGCTCCAACTTTGAAATGTTAAAGTCATTTCAAATGGCAAGGCTGAAATTTTACACTTAGAAAATACTGAAATGGGACTCTGAATTTCTCAGGACATTTTGAAGTGAAAAGGTTTCAAAGGGTCATAGAAACTGGCCCTTTCCTGCATATAGTTTTGACAAATCGATATTTTGAATGGGAAAAGGGTATATCAGAACATCCTCAAAAAGCCCTACTCCTTTTCAGGGCTCCTTTTTTGTTCATCCACCCAAAAGCATTTGTGTGAATTGATTTTTTTTATTTCCAAACTTGCTAACGGGAAATAAAAACAACCCTAACCCTCTTCTATGCTGGACACAAGTATAGAGGAATAGATGTGCACCAAACCGTGCACCAAATATGTGCACCAAATTGCCTTGCCACCATTGTGAAATGCTTTTTAGTTGCTCGGAAAGATGAGAAAACAAATTATGGACGAGGATCATCCAGGATGGTATAAGAATCAGGATCTATTTTGCAGAAAATGGGCAAAAATAAAAAAAGGGATTCCTTCTCCGTAGAAGTTTGTCATTCAAAGAGGAAATAAACAATCTCATGCAACTTTGCTGCCCAGAGAGCATTAGTTGTGAATATTCAGCAACTAATCTAGGAGCAAGACACTCGCCAGAACTGGGTGCTGAATGTATTCAAAATAATTACAAATAATGAACACATGCATAAACACCATGATGTGGATACGGATCAGTCACATGCAGGAAATAAGGCTCCACTTAGTGAATTAATTAGCCACAATGAATAACCTGACAGCCGCAAGCTCTGTATGTTGTGTGTTAAAACCTCTGGCTGGAAAAGGTGTGTGCCTTTATATGTCATATAGCAGCGTGCATATTATATGGCTTTATGCCTCCAGGCATGCTGGAGAGAGAAATACAGTTGACTGTCTGCTTCTGTTCCTCTGAGGAAGCAATAGCTCTGTTTGTGTGTGTTGTATCTATGCACGCCCCTGTAGGAAACAAAGAAAGTTAGTAAAATCCAAATTATCCACTTAAGGTTGTGTCAGCTTTCCATCATAAATCTTATTTTAGAGGTTTGTTATTCATCTGTAAAAATTCATTCCAGTCTCAGCTTTGCACAAACAATGTGGTCTCAAAGCTGGGTGGGGGCGAAGCTGCGCCAAATATGTATATAAAATAATAGCTGACTGAGGTACAAAGGTATTGTGTTATATACATGCATATATTATTCATCTCAGCTGCTATTAAACTATTCAAGTAAAAGCCTGCAAGTTATGAATGTCTTTTGTTGTATAGCCCAGGGTAAGAAGAAAAAAAAAAAACAACACCCCGAAATTCTGCTTAAAATAAGTAACATTTGGCAAACAATAAAGCAGTCTCCTGGAATTTGGCAACAATTCAACTTGGTCATAATATTATACTTTAACCAATGACATGTGAAATTTATGGGGTCTTGAACAAGTCGTGCCCTTTGGAAACGGGAATCTGCACCCTTTTCTACCTTGAGAGAAGTTGAAGCAATGGATTCGATTGTGCAGGATGCAAATCTACAGGACGGAGAAATCAAACCACTGAGAAACCTCTTGTTTGGTTCATTTAGTATATCATAATCAATATTTATTATTGACCTGAAGCTGCTGCTATTTTGGCAGAGACCGTAGCCCTGCCTGTGCTATTTGGTCTTCTCCTTTTGTGATACAGCAAACCAGAAACAATATTTATTACTGCGGCCATCTCTACCTGATGCTTTCAGAAGTGACCTCTCCTCCCAAGGCAGACCAGGTTCTTTGGGTCAATGTGCTCTCTCTCCTCTTGTCCCAAGACAGGAAATATTCTATCCGATTGATCACATATTCTTTTAAAAGGACACTTCTTTAAAAAAAAAAGCACACCTTTCTCCCCACAGGCTGCCTCCTGCAAGAAGGGGACACCTATAAATATGCCTTATTTGATTTCATACCTATCCCCATTCTTCTGGAGACCACAAAGCGTGCTCTAGTGCTATTTCCAAAAGTTGGATTTGACCAGAAAGCTCAGCTCAGGCAAGTACCCGCTTTTGGTCTTTCTCTGCCTCTCCATTTGGTTTTTACCTGTGCAATGGGCACAAGAACTGATCCCTCCCTAAGGGAGGCTGGGCTCAATTTGGGCTCTAGCAAGGCAGATACTCCTTTGTACAAACTGGTTCCCCATCCAAGTGCAAAGCCGTGCATGTTGTGGGTCTTCAGCCCAGGAAACAAAGGCGGGTTGATCATTTAATAACCCCCAGCCCGGCTTTCCAGGGACTCTCCTGGAGCCTTGCAACCTGGCAGGGTGTCGCACGTGCGCCGGGTTTCTTTCCTGCCCCAAATACACCAGGGGACTTCTTAATCCCTGCAAAGGGGCAGTGGCAGCAGCTTTCCAGGGCTATTAGGCTGCAGATTATCTCGTTTGCCAAAGGAAAGGAAATAAGCCAGAGTCGGTGTCTGCTGCTCCCAGATGCTGCAATGTGTTTCTGGGCGCCAGACTCTGGACCTCCAAATAAGTCTCTGGCTCCGAAAATTAACCTCTCTTGACATGGGAGGAATATCGTTGAAGTAGACCACACTGGCTGAAACAACCGGCCGCTTGCAGGGGACCGGGAGCCGGGGCTGGGTCACACCGGCCCCGGGTGCTCATTACAGCCGCGGGCACTCGGATTTCCGTGCTCCCAGCCCCATGGGGGTGCAAAAAAACCTTCCTCCCAGCCCCATGGGGGTGCAAAAAAACCTTCCTCCCAGATCTATGGGGGTGAAAAAGAAACCTTGCTCCCAGCCCTATGCGGGGTGCAAAAAAATCCTGCTTCTAGCCTTATGGGGGGTGCAAAAAATCTTGCTTCCAGCCCTAATGGGGCATACAAAAAAAATCTTGCTTCCAGCCCTATGGGGGGGGGGTGCAAAAAAAATCTTGCTTCCAGCCTTAATGGGCGATACAAAAACTACATCCTGCTTCTAGCCTTATAGGGGATACAAAAAAAATCTTGCTCCCAACCCTATGGGGGTGCAAAAAAAATGTTGCTTCCAGCCCTATGGGAGTGCAAAAAAATCTTGCTCCCAACCCTATGGGGGGAAAAAAAAATCTTGCTTGCAGCCTGAATGGGCGATACAAAAACTACATCCTGCTTCTAGCCTTATAGGGGATACAAAAAAAATCTTGCTTGCAGCCTGAATGGGCGATACAAAAACTACATCCTGCTTCTAGCCTTATAGGGGATACAAAAAAAATCTTGCTTGCAGCCTGAATGGGCGATACAAAAACTACATCCTGCTTCTAGCCTTATAGGGGATACAAAAAAAATCTTGCTTGCAGCCTGAATGGGCGATACAAAAACTACATCCTGCTTCTAGCCTTATAGGGGATACAAAAAAAATCTTGCTTGCAGCCTGAATGGGCGATACAAAAACTACATCCTGCTTCTAGCCTTATAGGGGATACAAAAAAAATCTTGCTTGCAGCCTGAATGGGCGATACAAAAACTACATCCTGCTTCTAGCCTTATAGGGGATACAAAAAAAATCTTGCTTGCAGCCTGAATGGGCGATACAAAAACTACATCCTGCTTCTAGCCTTATAGGGGATACAAAAAAAATCTTGCTTGCAGCCTGAATGGGCGATACAAAAACTACATCCTGCTTCTAGCCTTATAGGGGATACAAAAAAAATCTTGCTTGCAGCCTGAATGGGCGATACAAAAACTACATCCTGCTTCTAGCCTTATAGGGGATACAAAAAAAATCTTGCTTGCAGCCTGAATGGGCGATACAAAAACTACATCCTGCTTCTAGCCTTATAGGGGATACAAAAAAAATCTTGCTTGCAGCCTGAATGGGCGATACAAAAACTACATCCTGCTTCTAGCCTTATAGGGGATACAAAAAAAATCTTGCTTGCAGCCTGAATGGGCGATACAAAAACTACATCCTGCTTCTAGCCTTATAGGGGATACAAAAAAAATCTTGCTTGCAGCCTGAATGGGCGATACAAAAACTACATCCTGCTTCTAGCCTTATAGGGGATACAAAAAAAATCTTGCTTGCAGCCTGAATGGGCGATACAAAAACTACATCCTGCTTCTAGCCTTATAGGGGATACAAAAAAAATCTTGCTTGCAGCCTGAATGGGCGATACAAAAACTACATCCTGCTTCTAGCCTTATAGGGGATACAAAAAAAATCTTGCTTGCAGCCTGAATGGGCGATACAAAAACTACATCCTGCTTCTAGCCTTATAGGGGATACAAAAAAAATCTTGCTTGCAGCCTGAATGGGCGATACAAAAACTACATCCTGCTTCTAGCCTTATAGGGGATACAAAAAAAATCTTGCTTGCAGCCTGAATGGGCGATACAAAAACTACATCCTGCTTCTAGCCTTATAGGGGATACAAAAAAAATCTTGCTTGCAGCCTGAATGGGCGATACAAAAACTACATCCTGCTTCTAGCCTTATAGGGGATACAAAAAAAATCTTGCTTGCAGCCTGAATGGGCGATACAAAAACTACATCCTGCTTCTAGCCTTATAGGGGATACAAAAAAAATCTTGCTTGCAGCCTGAATGGGCGATACAAAAACTACATCCTGCTTCTAGCCTTATAGGGGATACAAAAAAAATCTTGCTTGCAGCCTGAATGGGCGATACAAAAACTACATCCTGCTTCTAGCCTTATAGGGGATACAAAAAAAATCTTGCTTGCAGCCTGAATGGGCGATACAAAAACTACATCCTGCTTCTAGCCTTATAGGGGATACAAAAAAAATCTTGCTTGCAGCCTGAATGGGCGATACAAAAACTACATCCTGCTTCTAGCCTTATAGGGGATACAAAAAAAATCTTGCTTGCAGCCTGAATGGGCGATACAAAAACTACATCCTGCTTCTAGCCTTATAGGGGATACAAAAAAAATCTTGCTTGCAGCCTGAATGGGCGATACAAAAACTACATCCTGCTTCTAGCCTTATAGGGGATACAAAAAAAATCTTGCTTGCAGCCTGAATGGGCGATACAAAAACTACATCCTGCTTCTAGCCTTATAGGGGATACAAAAAAAATCTTGCTTGCAGCCTGAATGGGCGATACAAAAACTACATCCTGCTTCTAGCCTTATAGGGGATACAAAAAAAATCTTGCTTGCAGCCTGAATGGGCGATACAAAAACTACATCCTGCTTCTAGCCTTATAGGGGATACAAAAAAAATCTTGCTTGCAGCCTGAATGGGCGATACAAAAACTACATCCTGCTTCTAGCCTTATAGGGGATACAAAAAAAATCTTGCTTGCAGCCTGAATGGGCGATACAAAAACTACATCCTGCTTCTAGCCTTATAGGGGATACAAAAAAAATCTTGCTTGCAGCCTGAATGGGCGATACAAAAACTACATCCTGCTTCTAGCCTTATAGGGGATACAAAAAAAATCTTGCTTGCAGCCTGAATGGGCGATACAAAAACTACATCCTGCTTCTAGCCTTATAGGGGATACAAAAAAAATCTTGCTTGCAGCCTGAATGGGCGATACAAAAACTACATCCTGCTTCTAGCCTTATAGGGGATACAAAAAAAATCTTGCTTGCAGCCTGAATGGGCGATACAAAAACTACATCCTGCTTCTAGCCTTATAGGGGATACAAAAAAAATCTTGCTTCCAGCCTTAAAGGGCGATACAAAAAAAATTTTGCTCCCAGCCCTATGGGGGTACAAACAAATCTTGCTTCCAGCCCTATGAGGGTGCAAAAAAAACCTTGCTTCCAGCCTTAAAGGGCGATACAAAAAAAATTTTGCTCCCAGCCCTATGGGGGTACAAACAAATCTTGCTTCCAGCCTTAAAGGGCGATACAAAAAAATTTTGCTCCCAGCCCTATACGGGGAGGAAGGTGCAAAAAAAAATCTTGTTTCCAACCCTAATGGGGGATACAAAAAAATCTTGCTTCCAGCCCTATGGGGGTGCAAAAAGGCTAGCTTCCAGCCCTATGAGGGTGCAGAAAAATCTTGCTTCCAGCCCTATGGGGGTGCAAAAAAAATGTTACTTCCAGCCCTATGGGAGGAGGAGGGTGCAAAAAAAATCTTGCTTCCAGGTCTATGGGGAGAAGGCAAAAACGCCTGTCGGTCCTGAAAGCAAAGCGGCTCGCTGGCCGGAGGCATCGGTTCTCAAACGAAAGGCTGCAAACCAGGGGGGCTGGGGGCTGATCCCCCCGCACAGCACATGCACAGGGAGGGCAGGACACCACTGCAGCCCAGCTGCCTTTGCATTTCCAGCCGGCGGGGGTAGCTGAGCCCCGGCTCGAGGTCGGGTCTGCTTTGATTCCCCAGCAGCCCAGACGCAGCCAGCCGGGGTTATTTGTAGTGAACGACTTGTGCTTCTTTTCCCATCCTCCTAGCTCTGGTCCCCAGCTGTGTTGCCCCCATCTCGGCAGTGGCAAGTCTTCCCTGCCTAAGAAATCCCGAGTGGGTCCCTGCACGCCCCAAGGGGTTTGGGCTCCTTCCACCCTCTCCCACTCCCACTCGTTTGCATTTGCACCGCGCGAGGAGCCGGGGACACTTCGGAAAGCCTCGTGCTGGCTCCCCTCGAGGTGATCACGGAAAAAAAAATGACTGGGATCTTTGTGCCCAGCATCACTGAGCTGCATCCTGCTCCGAGCTGCTGCAGCGCCCGCCCGAGAGGACCCGGCAAGGAGGCAGCCCGGAGAGGGGGGGATCCCTGCAAGGGGCTCCCCTGCCGGCCTCTGTGGGGTCTCTTCTGGCACTGGTGTCACCCCCTGCTTCCCAGCTGCTGCTTCTAACAGTGCCCCTGGCACTGCCCATGCCCCAGGCTGGAGAGATGCTGCCCCTTCCCTCCCTGGCAGCAGCTGGGTGAAATCTGGATAGGCTCAAAGCAGGGTGTGGGGTAAAGTAGGTGCAAAGGTGTCTATTTGTAGGTACAAAGGGGGTGTGTGTAGGTGCAAAGGAGTGTGTGGGGGTACATAGGTGCAAGGGTGTGTGTATGTAGGTGCAAAGGTTGGGGGTACTTGGGTGCAAAGGAGTGTGAGTAGGTGCAAAGGGGATGTGGGGTATGTAGGTGCATAGGGGGTATGTGTAGATGCAAAGGGGTGTGTGGGGTACATAGGTGCAAGGGTGTGTGTATGTAGGTGCAAAGGGTTGGGGTACTTAGGTGCAAAGGAGTGTGTGTGTAGGTGCAAAGGGGGATGTATGTAGGTGCAAAGGGGGTGTGTGCAGGTGCAAAGGGCTGTGTGTGTGTAGATGCAAAGGGGTGTGTGGGGTACATAGGTGCAAGGGTGTATGTAGATGCAAATGGGGGATGTATGTGGGTGCAAAGGGGGTATAGGGTACATAGGTGCAAAGGGGTGTATGGGATGCATAGGTGCAAGGTTGCGTGTATGTAGGTGCAAAGGGTTGGGGGTACTTAGGTGCAAAGGTGTGTGTATGTGTAGGTGCAAAGGAGTATGTGTATGCAGGTGCAAAGGGGTGTATGTAGGTGCAAAGGGGTGTATGTGTGCAGATGCAAAGGGGATAGGTAGGTGCAAAGGGGTGTGTATGCATGTGCAAAGGGGGGGGATGTAGCATACAGCTGGTCTGTAGGGACAGGAGTGTCAGGGGAAGGCTAGGTGTGCAGGCACAGAGGAGCACAAGGCGCAGGCTCAGGGGCAGGGTGCACATGTGTGTGCACATGTGTGCGGGGCATCTAGGGGGAGAGGCCTGGCCTGCAGGAAGGCTGCAGCATGCCCCGGGGGCACACAGGCTCCATGCCCGTGTAAGGACCCCCCGCAGCAGGATCTGGACCCCCGGGCATCCCCTGGGCTGCGGGATGCCAGGCTGCTCCGGCACCTCGCTCCCCCCAGCCGGCAGCGAAGGGGGAGATGGGGCTGGGAGGGAGCGAAAGCTGATCCTGAAGTTTCCATCATGTGAAATTGAAGCGCATGTGCCTATAATGAAATATTTCCTCCCATTTCATGGCAGCTCAGTAATTCCTGATGGCAGGGAGCCTGGGAAAACAGATCCCCCCTGCTCCCACCCACAGCGCTAACTGCATGGGCAGGGAGGGGGGCCAAGGCCCTCCTGCTGCAGGACAAGGTCAGCTCTCCACCTCCCCCGGGGGCCTGGACACCTCCTATCCCTCTCCAGAGGCTGCCACTTGCACCGGGGCTGGGCAGGATCTTGAAGAAGGGCTCAGGACTTTCACTCTTCTGAAAGCCTCTTTTTTTTTTTTTTTTTAATGTAAAGAAGACAGATCCACGCGGAGAATGACCAGGCTGCCAGCAGGATCCAGAAGGCATCTTAAGTCTGGATCCATCCAGGATCTAGTGGAGAAGGATTTGCCTCCCAGCCCCATCACCCACCAGGGCAGGAGACACTGCCAAGGCAGCCTGCGCCAAAAGGTCACTAGTATTGTTAGGCTTCTGCCTCCTTAGTGGTTTGACCAGACTGGGCTGGAAACAATGTTGTTGCAATCAATAGCCAGTGCTTTTATTTACTTAAAATTATGTGGTTTTGGGATCCCGACACTCGCAATTTAATTTAGCTTTGACAGGAATTCAGAGCAGGAAAGAAAACAACAAGGAGAAGGAAGCAGGCCTGGAACGAACGGGTAAAGGGGGCCAGGTTTTTAAAAGTATTTAGGCAGAGACAAGAAGTTTGGGACCTGAAAACCTGTAACCTTCTAGCCGCTCACTGCCGTCCAGGGCAATGGCATCACACCGCACAGAAGTGCTCTGGATTTAAAGTATAACGGACAGCAGCACCTGGCCTTTAAATGCCTATTTTTAGTGATGCTGCTTCTTGCTTCACTGCTTGCACCATTTGATTCTTGTGCAAGAAAAAAGCCCCGCAAAGAGAGGGGTTTTCACAGATGTGCCTCACTCCTCTGGAATTGCAGTGGGAACTGGGACTGCGCAGCCCTTCGAAAATACCATCCAGTACTTGCTAGCTGTAGCCCGAGGCACCAGCAAACCATGAACGGGATCAGATTTTAGGCTGAAATGCGTTCGCGCAGCAAATTTCTAGTTACAAACCTCCGAGAGATGTGGAGTCCGGTTGCTGCCCCACGATAGAAAGGGGAGCAAAATGGTCAGCGTCCAGCAAGGTTTGATCAGTTTGCTGTCTGAGCCTCCCTTTATGATGAAGCGAAAAATAAGAGGAGATGCACAATTAAAAAAACCCCAATTCTTAAGTCCTTGCCATTACAGTTTGTGTTACCGTAACCTCTAGGATCAAAACCAAGGCCCTGTTATGCGGGCTTATTTGAAAACATCCCCCTTGTCTTAATAGTTTATAATGCAAGAATATAACCCTTACAAACACTTCCAAGAATCAGAAGTTTACTCCTAAGTGAAAAGGTTTGTAGGCCTGGGATCTAAAAGAAAACTGGCACACCACAAGAAGAGAGATATAATCAAAGATTACATGCATGTATAATTTGTGTATTTTAAATATATGATTAAATAATGCAGATCCAATCTACCCCTCAGGCCACCGCTGGCTGCCTGGTTTATTGGCAGCAGAACAGAGATGAGTTTTAAATGGCTAGATTTTTCTTCACGGACACATATGGTCAGTCTCGGCTGCTGAAAATTGCTGTTGTCCCACTAGAGCTAATGAACCTGGTGAATGAAGTTAATAGTACAATGCTCACTTATACCTGCTGAGAAGTCGGGGCTGTACTTTGCAAGCTCTGATCTTTTTTTTCCCTTCCTGCTCTCTTCAACCAATGGAAGAAAATGATAACCAAATTGTAAGTCATCTTCAAAATAAAGTTGTAGGTGAGCCGTTTTCTACATCTGTTCAGTTGAGGCCCCTCAAGATAGAGGGAGCTTTATACAAATAAAGCTGTATTCGACCAGCTGCTTCCCTACGACTGTCTCTGAAAGGCTGGAAGCAAGACTTTTTTGTATCCCCTATTAGGGCTGGAAGCAAGATTTTTAGGCAGTGTTAAGTGCTTCTGGATGGCACAAGTGCTGTGGGTGGTTATGATATGATCTGCCTCCAAAGAAAGTCTGTTTCAAACCCCAGATCCACGAGAGGTTGGATTATGCCTGATGATTCCCACATTATTGGCTAGGGAGTTGTAAAGGTTGAGGATCTCAGCAGATTAAACTTGCAATGGGCACCATGAAAATGCTCCGACTCAGGAGCATCCTCAGCACCAGACAGAGACAAAAGGACCCATTGCACCCCGTGCTGCCAGCGTAGGTGCAAGTGCATGCATGCGCACACAAGTGCACACTGCTTTCAATCCTCAACAGATTGGTACAAGTATTACAGGTGTCTGAACGGACTGATTTGGTAACGGAGGTTTTGTAAATACTCCAGGACTAATTCTGCGCCACAGGACCCAGTGGGAAGTCTGCCTGGAGATGGTGATAGGCACTATATTATAAACCAAAGGCTTTACAGCCTGTTATCATCATAGGACTGCAATCTTTCCTTTATTAGTGCTAGTTAGGAACGTCTGAATTACTGGGTCAGACCAGTGGTCCCTTTCTACCACCACACTCTCTCAGATCCTTTCTCTTCCTTCTTAAAGGAAGAACCCCATAAATGCCCACTGCAGGAAGACCTGCTCCCGGGAAAAGTTCCTCTCCTAATTTCCAAACCTTAGAGGTTGCTTTTACATCCCAAAGCTGGAGTTTATTTCCCAAACCAAACAACTTCACGCCATGAACATTTGATTTTAATAACCAGGAATGCATTATATCCTTTACGATGATCTAAGCAAAAAAAACCCTCGTGGTGAGGTTGTTGGCCCATCATGCTGACTTGTATTGTTTCTTTGAAGCGGGCCCATGTGTGTATGTGCGTGTCTTGTCTCTGGTCTGGGACTTAGCTTGTCAGTTGTGAGGCAGGGATAACTTTATGGTCCCAGATTTGCAAAGTGCCTAAGCACAGTTGGGTCCTGGTGTCCGAATACCACTCGCTCGAGCAGGCCTTTGGAAGTTTGTGACATGAATTATTATTATTTATAAGTCAAAGGTTTGTGTGTTACCCACAAGACCGAAAATGGTGAGTTTTGTCCTATAGATTTGTCCTATAAAGGGCTTCATCCCAGGAGTCGCTGAGCACCCGGGACTTTCATTCACTGTAGCAGCAGCTGAGGGTGCTAAGATAATATATTAACTGCATGGACATTTTTGCTGATTAAGTCAGGATATGAATGTAAGCTATTCTGCATGAACTTCATCCATCTGAACCCAGAGCGAAGCAAGGTTTGCTGCACAAAGACACTTGGTGCATGCAGAACAGCTGTATTGCAATATCCTTGGGCTGCTTCCACAAGTAGACCTGCTTTTAGTTTGAAATATTTCCCCTTCTATTCCAAAATAGCACACAGTGGGATGGGACTGTGCTGGTCCTCTTAATGTTGGGTTAACGTTTCCTATTTTTTAGTAGCCTAAATCATAGGAAATAGGGCAAGAAGGGACCAGAAGAAGTCATCTAGTTCATCCCCTTACTCCAATACCTAAGCCATTCCTGATGGATGTCTCTCTCACCTGTTCTTAGAAGCTTCCTATGATGGAAATGTCGCAGCCTGTGGAGGTTATCTATTTTAGCACTTCATTATCCTTATAGCAAGAAAGTTTTTCCTTGTGCCTAGCCCAAATGAGATCCTGTACCTCACCTCTGTCTCCTGCTTTACCTTTTAAGGATAAACCTACTTTATCCTTAAAGTAGGAGATGTTTCTATTTGCCTCCAGCCTGTGTTTGGTTGGGAAGTTATTTCATAGGACAGCAAGGGGCCTGCTAGGTCATCAACTCCAGTTTTTTGCTACCGTGCTGTATCATCCCTTTCGTAAGCTGAGCTAGGGTTTTGTCCCCACTAGCCTGATGAGAAGGCTAGTCCAAAAACCTGAGTGCTTTAATAGTCTGGAAATCTCCAACACTGGAGCAGTTGCAATGTGGTGGGTAGAAGGCAGAATCCAGCCAATTGAAGAAACGAGTTAGTGCTTCTGAACTGGCCTGGGACAATGTTATAGTGGGAAAAGCTCGTTCGGAAACCCGTTGGCACCGTCATGTTGTTACAACACACGTATATTCCTTCCTGTTTCACATGCTTAATATGCCATTAGTCACACGCAGAATCCAAGAATCGCTGATTGGCTTCGACTCTTGCTAATGTGAACATCGCCCGTTACTCCCTCGGACAAAATACAACCTGAATTTGAAATTGTACTTTGGAAATTCATCCTAATCCAAGCAGAAGAGTGGAAGCTATTTTACCTTTCCCGTAGGACTGATAACCCAATGTCTACTTACAATTCGTGATGGAGAATCAACACTAGTACGAGTTAGATCTTTGACTCATCAAATGATTCCAGCAAAATAAGACGTCTTGCATTAGATACAGAAGTGAGCAAATGATTTAAGCAGCACATAACGCAGATCATTGTACTTCTAGTCCAGTAAATGGGGGGGGGTTTGCCCTAAATTACTGTTATACACCAACATCAGTTAATTTATTTTAAAGTGACAAACAGTTGTAAACAGGTTAAGCAAGAAGACCTGCTTAATTCACTGCCCGATACATTCACTGCTTGATTCACTGCCCAATGCATTTATTTCAGTGGAGTAACACCACCCTAAAACTAAAGTAATACATGGGGGAAATGAGACTTTGGAGTTATAACAGATCAGAAAAACTGCTGGTGTGTTAAGAGACTAGGTGCCCTAATGCCAGATTATTTCGCATCTGTCAAATATCAATTGGGGCTGATAGAAATCATCAAAAAGACTCCTCCTTATTTTAGTAAGCTTTGGATTAGGCCACAGTCAACCAAGATATGAATGTACATAAATGAGCTGTTGACTCTAAATGGGTCATTTTGAACATGTGAAATTCATCTATTCCAAAATGCGTCTTCAAACAGATGCCATCTTAAAAATACGTATCACTATACCGCCTTCCACATCCATTACTTTCATTAGCTATCTCCATGATTTCCCTAATAAGGCATTTTTGCCTCCCCAGTATTGTAGTACATGAGACCAATCCGCTAAGATGCTATTCACGTACGTGGGGAAACTCAGTAAGACTACTGCCGCTGAGCTCCTTCTCTGACTGTACAAGTTTCAGAGACAGAATTACTTTATAGCTATTTGAATAAGTAAAAACAGAAAAAAACCCTCGTTATTTTAGCATGTTCCCTAACAAACTTCCTGTAATGGGTGACACAATCCTGAGACACGTTATTCCTGAGAACATTATTCCCACCCCACCACTTTGCCCGGGCCATGGAGTCCCTCCAGCATTGTGGGAAGGGAGAGGGATGTCTGTAAAAAGCTACTTACACACATGAAGACACACATTTCACTCTGGTGCTCCTCTGGATCCCCACCAAGCCAGGCTGATGTCATACCTGTCAGCACCACTACACACATTCCCGTCATGTTCCTTGGCACTGCATAACTCTCCTCCATCTCAAGCTTTCTTCCTTTTTGGCACTGGAAAGCTCCCTGTCATCTCCAGCCCTCTTCCTTCTGTCAGCAAAGAACACACACAAATGTATGGAGAGACCATGGGATACCACCTCCCCACAGTTTTACATCATTCGCCTCTGCGTCCTGTTGATTAGAGAAAAGCCCCTTGCTTGGCATGTTAACTATACCCTGTGCATACACGCTCCCTTGATTGGAGACTTCCATCTCGCTGTCTTCATCATCATACAACTCATAGGAGTGGAATAGCATCAGATGGCTTTGACTGGTTCTTGTATTAACATCACAGTCCACAAACTTGACTTCTCTTCCAAATCACAGACTCTCGTTCCTGACTTTTTATTGTAGTTGTATCTAAGAACCTCAGGATCCATTGTGCGAAGCACTGTACAAACATACTATAAAAAGACAGTCCTTGGCTGTCCAGGAGCTGACAATCCAAATAACCCTTTTCTCATATATTATATTGACAAAAAAACCCTATTGCTAGTTATCAAGTCCTCACGGCACTCCTTGTACATGCTGTAGCTCACTTTCCCAGATGACTTGGTGCACCCTCATCTCCAGGGATCCTGGTTTTCTCTTATTAACCCCCCCCCTCCCCCCCCAATTTTCAGGTATAAAAAAAGTAACCCAAAATAAATCCACATTTTCCCATGATTAACATGAAACACCACTATATATATATCTATATATTAGATATAGATAGAGTAAAAAGTAACCCAAAATCCACATTTTCCCATGATTAAAATGAAACACCACTATATATAGATATCGATATAAATATCTATATCGATATCTATATATATCTATATCTCTCTATATATAGATATATATATATATATCTGTATATTAATGGTGGTTCATTTTAATCATGGAAAAATGTGGATTTCGGATTACTTTTTTATATCCAAAAATTGGGGATTTTTAAAAAGCTATATATATAGTAATGTTTCATTTTAATTGTGGAAAAATGTGAATTTTGGATTACCTTTTTATATCCAAAAATTGGGGATTTTTTTTTTTATCAGAGAAAACCAGGATCCCGTCTCATCTCCAAGTAGTTGGTAGCTTAGATATTGCATAGCTTGGGGTTGGTTCGCAACCATCATCACAGATAGCAAAACCACTGGTGAAACCCCACCTCTTGGTTGCACTGGCATTTTGCTTCTTGTTATAGACATAAGTATCTTTTCTGTCGCAACTAATACCTTGCTTTTGTAAATGAGATCCTTTTGCTTAGTGACTCATTCAGCTATCCCCTAACTTATTTTGGATTGTATTTGGCCACATGATAGTGAGCATATTTCATTCTCTATGATTTTTCAAGCTTTCTGGGATTTATCAGCGTGGGGTGGGGGGTTCATGTAGTCAGATATATTTTTAATTTGAGGTGGTACTAGAGTATTTTTTCTTTATTTCTCATACAGTGCTTGTTTATGTGTATAAAATAAATGGTTAAAAGCATCATGATGACCACATATCAGTTCTAAACAGTTGCTTTTCTCCCAGAAGTTTATGCGAGGGATGTGCTGTATGTGCTTGTCCGTTCTAACTTCAGAAAGTCGATTGCCAGTTGGAAGGTGCTGACATTTCAGACAGAGGCAACTCGAGCCCGTCCGAGATGTTTTGGAAGATAAGGATCTTCTTCACTCTTCTTTCTTGGTCTCAATCCAGAGACTGCACCGGCTTTGCTACAAAAATTTCCGTCTCCAGATTTCTAGAGTCTGAAGAACCTCTTTTCTTGGTGGTTTACTGGAAAAAAGCTGTCCAGATCTATAAACAATGACTGCCCTTCCTGATTTTATCTTTCTCCATTTTATTGTTTCCGGTTGTTAGTCACTTGGCTGATGCTTTCATGGGGACTTTCCTAAATGCAGGTCTTGGACAAGGGAAAATCAACTCAAGTCTGAATAACATCCAGTAAGAAAAAGTGGGACTTGACATATTACCTTTTACTGGAAGAAACCCTCAATCCCGGATACATAGCCAGACTGGGATTTTAGAGGAAGGCAGTTCAACCTTTTGATAGCTCTGTCACCAGATGACCAGGGAAAATGGATGCTCATTACACTACAGGAAGAGAGATGAAGACCATGGGCATATCATTGATCCGATATAGTGTTAGGAGCTGCAATGTCAATCAGGCTTCTCTAGTTGTCCCATGCTATTACTGTTAAGCCATGTGATGGAGTAAAACAGTTCAGTTACACTTGATGCAACCATTAAATCCTGCTAGAAGTGCATCCTTGTGCCATATTCAAGTCTTCTTTAGAAGGGTGTGGAGGGGCATAGACTTTAATTAATATGGTTCAATCATCACTGTCCTTCCAAGAACCCTAATGCAACATCTGGTCGGGGAAAAAAAATTCACTCGGCCTGTTTACTAAGCAGCAAGCATCTCCCTAAAGACAAAACCTGGTCGATACTGCTATAATTCCTTTTGTTGTGTCTTCCCCTCTCCTATGCAACCCTTTTCAATGAGTAAAATATTTTGCCTGTGCACACCCATCATATAATGAAGACAAGCCCTTGCACCTTGGAGCTTACAGTCTAAGGGTAAGATGAGAGGCAAGTGAGAGAAGACTGTAGTAAGCAACAGTCACAGAGCACAACTTATGAAGAACCTTTATTTATTGTAGGGAGACCCAGGAGGTCAGATGAAGTCAAATTCCTTGCTTTCTGGAAGATCTCTCTGAGCCACACTGTTTTGCAATAAGAGAAAGGAATTCTTTACAGAAGATGCCATGGGCTGAATGTCAAGAGAAAAAATCCCAGGAGACAAGTCTATTTGCTGGTGGGATAGTCTTCCCAACGATGAAACTGGAACGAGAGCAAAACACGGGTGAGCAGAGGCTGTAGGCAACAATCTCTCATTACCTGGAAAGAGCGGACAAAATGAATCGCTGAAATCTCTCTATCACCAATTCATTTGGAATATGAGCCGGAATGATTTTATTTTCATTCTTTTCGGCGCAAGACTGACGCTGCCACCCAAAGCGAAACATGCTTTTTCTGCATAATACAAGAAGCCGGATGGATATTCAGTGGATACACATGGGGAAGGACAGGCCTATGGAGATGAAACACAGCCCACCATACGGATAAGATGCTGTCCTTCCTCACCCTCAAGATCTGAACTCCTGAAGGAGTTGGAATAGCACACACAATCTCTGCAGTGGGGTGCTCCCATAATCTCTATCATTGGGTTGAGATAATTTGGGATCCCCCGTCATGCCTATGTCTGTGCAGTCCTCCTGCAGGGTTTAAATGCTGCGGCTTGAAAATCTGGTCAGATTTCATTGGGTTTCAAAGTGGCTCGTATTTATGGTAGAAGTTTATGGGCCAACAGGATGGTTTAGCTGTCTCTGTAAATTCTTATGCACCTGATATATTAGCCTTTACGGAGACATGGTTAAATTCCAGGATTATCAATAATCCAATTATACTAAACAGTACAAGTTATAAAGGAGGGAGAGGGGAAATAGATCTGGAAGTGGGGTATTGGGTTACGTAAGGGAATTCCAAAACTTGTCTGGACGTCAGTGGCGATAAAATTGATCTCGATTTACGACTCTTCAGGATTTTATTGGGACTCAAACTTAAAGTTGTAGGTACCCTTTTTCCAGGACTCAGGACACCAAAACATTAATGATTTCAATGCCAGATTTCAACAAACGGACGACCAAATCTAGGACCCGTGATGCATTTCTCAGACCAAAGTCTGTGACAAACGCAACTGGGAGAGGCCTCATTTTTCAACATAAAAGGCCAATTTTGCAAGAAGCTTCTGAAAACACATATCCAGAGTTGACGGAGATATTCAGTCACTTGTGTAAATATTCCATATTTGCCTGGGGTAATGGCTATTTTTGCACCATTGATTGCATATATTCACTAATACTGCAAGTGCCTTTTCCAAGGTCAACGGCAGTTTTGGGAGCAACGCAGAGCCGGCCACCCCAAATGTTCAAATGACACAAAGCTTTACTGAAACAACAAGTTTTAGATGAGCTTCATTCATCTTTTTTCTTGTAAAGTATTTAAGAGATCCTTGCTTCATATTTTCCAGCTTTTATAGGACAACATGAGGAACGGACATTTTTTATTTAATGACCACTAAGATGCTCAAGGAATCACCTCATCCCCAAAGTCAGGACATAAGGGGGAAAAAAAATCACAAGAGCTGAAAACCTTGTAAATGTCGCTGGATTTATCAGTAATAAAGGGGTGGGATCATGATTTTGGTTGTTTTTTATGAAAGGGGCTAAAAGTGAAATTGCTCTTTTTGTTCAATGGAAAGAGATGGGGCCATTTTAAATAGTGACAATCTGAGTAAAAGTGGCCTGAAATGGGAAGGAGCAGGA
>NW_005842044.1:1345539-1372936 GCF_000455745.1 Alligator sinensis
ATCTTCTCAGCAGATCTCTTGAAAAATATCAAGTCAATGTGGGACACGCTTGTTCTCACATCCGTTAACATTCATTACAGCAGCTTTTCCCTCATCATCCTTTTTCCATCTTTGGTTTCTGCAAAGCAGGAGACACTTTTAAACAGAAACACCTGCTTTGAAGTGTAGTAACTTAACTTCAGTAAAAACTAGTTTTTAACTGAACCACGCTACTCCATAACGTGGCTTAATGGCGGAAGCATGGGACAGCTAGAGAGGCCTGATTGCTATTGTGGACTCGTAGGATTCATAGGTGTTAGGGGCTGGAAGGGACTTTACAGGAACATCGGGTCTAGTCCCCCTGCAAAATGTGGCCCACAGGCCAGATGCGACGGCCAGGCCATTCTATCCAGCCTGTGGGGCCCCTAAAAAATTTAGAAAATTAATAGTTATTTGCCCCTGGCTGCCTGTCATGCAGCCCTCGATGGCTTGCCAAAGCTCAGTAAGTGGCCCTCCACCCAAAATAATTGCCCGCCCCAGCCTTACACAGAGCATTAGTGGATGGAAGGAAAGGATGGTGTTAGAGTCAGAGAGTTACCAAACTAGATTGGATTTACTACTGGATTCCTGAGTGATGCTGGGAAAGTAGCTTCCTTTTTTCCATTCTGCTTTCTCATCTTCACCGGGGAGGCAATAATATTTGCCTTTCACCCCGGATGTTGGGAGCATCGACATCCCTTGCCAGGGAATATCTCAAAGGGTCCCGGGTACAAGGTCACTCGTCTGCAATAGCCTCTGCAGCTTTGCTTTGCTTTGCCAAAATATGTGCTCGGATGGGGGAACGCAACAGCAAATTGTTCCATTGTCAGCATGTCCTGACCCGGGACTGGAACAAATCGCATGAACTACGGGCTGCTACATCCAGTCCTTTCCAAGAGACACGCCGCAAGAGCACACGCAATTTAATTTCCCCTTTCATCTGCGAAGCAGAACGCAACGTATCGTTTTGTGGCGATGACAGAAGTGCAGAACGAGAGTTGGTCTCTCTCCCCGCACCTCCCCCCCCTCACGCTCTCTCCTTCTCTGAGCACGCCAAGCACTGTATAAAGTCCATTTGCTTAGGACAGGGAAGTAGGATTTCTATAAACAGGGATTAAACATGCTCTTCAGTGACAAATGGATTCGACTGCCAGTTTCAGGCATCTGGTGCCTAATGCCAAACTGGCAAGGCCCCTCTTGCAATGCACATGTATAAAGCATCTGTGCTTGTGGAACCGCTGGACTTTTATGGGCATAAATATGGGAGGCTTTAAACACCACAGATTTCTGTGCATTAAAAGTAGGGGTTGGCTCAGATTGTGCTCACCAGCTCTTCGAGGCTTTCAGGGAAGAATCAGTAGCTGACATTAAATGCACATCCTTGCACCGTTACTTCAAACGTGTAGATGCCCAGGACCCCATCCTAAATGTACTGGCAAGGAGACAGAGCTCCTTTCAGGAAATTTTTGACATCACATACCGATGGATCAAACGGTTGTGAAATAGCATCTTACTGGACACACAATGCATAGCGAGTTCTCAGAACAATTCAGCAAATATAAAAAGGTGGCGTGGGTGTGAGAATAGTCAAGGAGCCCGAAGGAGTGATAAAATATCTGGAAATGATAAAAAAAACATTCCCCTGCAATAGAAACCAGAGACTTTTATGTAAAAACAAAACAAAACCCAAATCAACCCCCCCCCCCCGCCCACCACAAACTGCCAATAATTAAAACTTTCTTTCATTCTCTCTCGCTTTTTTTTTCCCCCCCTTTTATCTTTAAAGCAACCAAAAAGGGAGGGGAAATTAATTTTGGTTCCCCAAGATGAAAGATAAAACATTGTTAGGGGAAGCAGGCATTATGTGCAAAGAAAATTCATTTAGTGGAAAACCCCGTTTTCCATCACACACACACAAAGTTTTGGCGGAAAATAGAGCGGGCCTAAAAAAACAGCACGAAATAATAGTAACCTCTCCAAGTCCGATGTACGCCTTCCAAAGACAGAATCCTGAATCGAAAATGTTCAATCGTGCTTCTATTGAAGTCATTAGCAAAAAAACTCCCACCGACTTGAATGAAAACAGACCCAGCTTCCATGCACTTCCAATACACATGTTTGGATGAGGCTAAATAAAATAACGTCTATGCAATTTGCAAACCAAACATTTTCCACGTGCACCTGCTTCTTTTTTTTTTTTTTTTTTTGCTTTTGTGTTTAACGTTGGTGAAAACCTGGAGGTGTTCTAGCTGGACAATACTGATGACTTCTTACTCAGGTGCAGCATACATTGCTGATTTACTCCTACCCTTTGGCTTTTACTGGAGTATCTATAAAACCCACAAGCTAAGCCAGAACTGTTTGTTGCCAGCAGTGTGCTCTGCTGAATGAAGGTTCTGCATGTTTTGTTTGTTATTCTGAGTCATATCACAAACATTTTAGCAAAGGGATCCAACGATTTCTAAGGAACTTCAGCCAAAATCACCAGATGGAGGAAAGCATAATCTTAGGAGCACAAAACTTGGCATAAGAAAAACGTGAATTAGATTTAGGATTGATTTGCCCCTACGTTGTAGTACTCCTTAGAGTTTGCAGGAAACGGCCGTGCCAGAAAAAAGCCCCAGCTTTGTGACATTTTCTCTTAAGGTATATTTTTAGCTTCCCTATCTTCCAGTATAGATAGATAGATCGATCGATTATTATAGATCGATCTATCTATCTATCTATCTATCTGAGTATCCTGGAAGATAGATAGATCGATAGATCGATCAATCGATTGATTGCTAGCTAGATAGCCCCAGCTTTGTGACATTTTCTCTTAAGGTATATTTTTAGCTTCCCTATCTTCCAGGATAGATAGATAGATAGATAGATAGATAGATAGATAATCGATCGATCTATAATAATCTATCTATCTATCTATCTATCTATCTATACACATACACACACACACACTTGCATGCAGTGTCCTGGATGGTACTATGTGGGCTCCAACTCTTGCTCCTGGAAGAAAACAGAAGAGAAAAAGAATCAATCCATTTGGCCGCCAAACAGAAATAAAACAGGAAAGGGTCAGGAGGTGGGCAGGGGAGAACTAATTAAACGAATAACGTTGTTCTTTCTGCTCTGGAGTACTGTCACCAAATGCTGGCATTGTTCTTCACAGGAGTCCTCCTTCCTCCTGATGCAAGATCATTGCATGGTTCAGCCTGGCTCCTCACAGGCCGTGGGAGGCCCCTCAGAGCCAAACGGCTCCGGATGTCTATGGAACAAAGCACAGATGTGAAGAAGAACAAAAAGACACCTCTATTGCTCCTAAGCACTGAGACATCGGGTGAGACACCATTGCAGTGGCAACCCCCAGCACACCTGAAACAAGGTGGCTACCATGGAAGATCTGCAGCAGTGCAGCGTCTACCCACTCGTTCAATTAGCAAAGGGCAGTTCTCTAGGCCAGCTGCACGGCGCCTCAAAGGCATCCCCCTCACCCTTGCCTGAGCGAGGATTGTCAGCTCCTCCAAAATATGCCTTTCATGGGATGAAAAAATAAACATTCACCAGCGCACTGCGAGGAGACCGGGCCACCAAAGATGTGTCAGGGCAGCGCTTCTAACCGTCCATGCAATGGGTAAGCTATCGAGAGGAGAATGAGCTCACTGAGCCCACAGACTGCTCGCTGATCTTTGCAAACAGATGGAGGAATTGCCTCTCCCTGTCCTGCAGGTATCAGCACGGACAAGTCCAGCGTTTCTAAGTGCAGCAAGCAGGACGGCACATTGCAGACTTGAAAATTTGTGCCTGAATTTACAAAAAACCAACATACAGAAGCCAGCTTGTCCCACTTCAAAATTCAAGAAACTTAGGAGTGGGAATCCCCTCCACCCAAATCTCAAATGACTGCTGAGTTTGACTTCTAATCCCGTTCACTCCAAGTGTACTTTTGCTATATTCAGCATACCTTCTTCACTTCTCCAGTACCAGGGGTTTGTCAGAGCTCCCTAAAAATCAAGGTAATTGTTTTAGGATTTAGGTACGCGTTGCCTGACAACATCCCACACTAAGTATAGGGAGACAAATCATTAGTGGGTGTAAATCCACAGGGCTCCATTGAAGTCAGAAGGCTTACACCACTTTGTGACAGCAACCTGTAGAGGCTCAGGCAGTGCTTTTAAAAATCCTATAAATAAAGGAGGGCAAAGTACGATTAAGCCCAGTTCTGTTCTCACTTTCATCCATAACACTGGGCTGTATACAGCTCAGGCTGAAAGTGTGTTGAAGAAGGCAGAACAAATCCCGTTACATTTTGAACGCAACAAAATGCACTGTTGAACTCCAGATGAAACCAACAGAGGAGAGGAGCCAGGAAAAAAAGAGCATTCCTGAATCAATGGGAACGTGCAAATTAAAAAAAGATCCACCCCCAGTAAAATCCAAGGTTAAGCAAGAACGCGGTGAGCCCTTCTCCCCCCAGTCCTGTTGGTGACTCCTGGAACAGTTTTGCTTTAGTCACAGCTCAGTCCCATTATGTGCTAATCTCAGAAATGTGCAGCCTGTTCAATTGTGTTTGCGCCCCACACCGCACCCAAGTGGCAAATGAGCATAGTTTGTGTCCTAACTGTTTGCCAGGGGCTTTTTTGGACCATTGCACAAACATTTTCTGGCCTAAAACTTGACATCCTGCAGGAGTACGTTTGAAAAACAAAATCAGCTTCCAGAGATGGAGACAGTGGATTATTCCCATTCTGTTCAATGGGAGCTTGGTATTTAAAACCCAAAGGAAGGCTCTGAAATCATACCTATGAGGTCATTCACCAAAAACAATGTTATCGGCATGACGATAGCCCCTAGAAATGCCAAGAAAATTCAGGACACCATTGTCTTCAGAACTGTACAAATATCCGGTAAGACACTTCCCTTGCTCCTAGGACACCTGGGTATGGTCCTACTTCCTCCTGCGTAAATCCCCCAAAAACAATTCATTCAAAAGATGGATGGACTCTCCTCTTTTTCCCTTTTTGTGACCCAGTCTTAAGGATAAGTGCGCTACAACTGTAGCAAAACTGCTACAACTTTAATTTTGCTTCCTCGTGGGTCAAAGTTGGGGTGGTTTAGCTCCCTTGTGTCACTAGAGGCTCATGCACATGTAACTTTTACAGTGGAACAACCACTGAGGGGTCTGGACAGCTGTACCTTTGTCCATAATAGGTGTCCAACAGGTAGAATAGGATCTGATGCAAGGACTTTACAATCTGAGTCCGCAGCTGCAAACACTTGTGCATGTGCATCACTCAGGGCTTATAGAAATCAGAGGGAAGTTGAGCTGGAAGGGACCTCCAGCCTCTGGAGTCCAGAGGTCATCTAATCCAACCCCCCACCTTTCATCCCTATCCAAACCATCCCATAAAAACCATAATCGAAAGTCTACATAAGCCTACGGTCAACCCTACACAACACGGACCTCACACCCTAACCTTCCACGGGTCAAGCAGGGAGACCACAGCAGCCAACTTCTGCTTCTATGAAATGTCAATATGTGCACAAGAGATCCCAAGTAGAGAGCCAGGCCTCCCTGCTACAGAGGAAGGCAACCCCTGCCCCCCTCAGTCCATACCGGTCTGACCATGGGGTAAAAAAAAAATCCTTCCTGACCCCAGATCTGGTAACCGGTCTGACCCTGAGTGGAGGGGCAAGACCCCCTAGCCAGGAACCTCCAGGTTTGGTCCCAGCAGGAGCATTGGCACATCCCAGTCCAAAATCCCTTGCCTTAGCTGGAGCCAACACCCAATGCCTCTGGGAAGGCTTAAAAACACATGTAGCAGAAAAAGGGGAGAGGGGGCATGGGCAACCAGTAAAGCCCAGAAACTTGGGAAATCCACATAGCAGAACATAGGCATCGCTACGCCTACAGCATCCCCAACCAGGGGCTGTCCAACCTCTTCTTCAACTCTTCCAGTGATGGAGAGTCCACAACTTCTCTAGGTGTCTCTTCCACTGCTTCACTGCTCTGATAATAAAGAAGTTTCTCTTTAATAAAGAAGTTTATATCTGCACTTGAAGAGCACATGCCAGCCTTTGTAGGAGTTGCACGAAGGCGGACAAAGCTGGAAGAAAGAAAGCACTAACTCCAACCAAACTATGGGACACAGTGCCTTATTAAAGACCACCCTTGGAGTCTATGACAGCCAGGACATCCTCAGATCCACAGGCCAGGGACTCAACCTTCCCCTCGGTCTCTATTTTTTAATCATCTTCCTTATGTATATGTAACATTATGTACCATTCGAAGTGTACGTGTAGATCCGAAGTACCCCTCAGGAGGCGTTATTACATTAAAATTCGCAGCGCACACATGACCCGGTCACATTCCTAAAGCCGTGGTGCTGTATAAACCGGGCAGCGCTGGGCAGCAATCAAAACGTAGCCGCGCTGACAGGCGTAAAGCACAGGATGAGCCCAGCCAAGCGGGGTCAAGTCAAGGTGATGATTGTATCTCAGGCCCAAAGCCTTGTGAAGGAAATGGAAACTCTGCTTCTCAGCCAGCTTTACTTGTCAGCATGCTATTGCTTTGCAGGAGCTCATTTTTAAAGCATCCTTGCTGAATGCTGAGAAGCTGCCGTGCGCGCTCAGAATGAGGGCAGGACTAAGAGGAGGATACGCTGCTCTCAACAGCTTTTCAAAGTCCACCCAAATAGCAGCTGGGTAATGCCTTGCAGCCCCAAGGTGCACTATTCCTGGTCTTCATAGGGAAAAACTGCTCCTGCTAATACACAGAACATGAATTAACACTACCCTAAAATCCCATGGAGGGTGGCTCTTAGATGCTGGCCCGTTGCTTGAGATAAATTAAATACTGAAGCTGGGGAACGTCAGGATTAAAAGCATTCTTCTTAAGGCACTAAAGGATGCCACCGGCTTGGATGCAACGCCAGAGGGTGTTGCATCTTACCTCCTTATACAGCACCCCATCTTACCCTAACACCCAATTTATGGGCATTTTGAGTTCTTTCAATACCTGTTAGGAAGGCAAATGTGATTATTTCCTCACCTGCATGCACACGCACACACATGCACACACATACCCATGCTTGTACACACATGCACGTAGAGGCCTGGATACTCAGAACTATTTAGGCCATCGAACCTATGTTATGCATAGGCCAGCTTAGGGTACTAGTCACTGAACTGTCCCTTCCTCGTTAGGCTGTAGCCCTGGACAAAAATGACCAGTCACCACTGGAAGTGTGAGCTGTGTATCAAATGTAAAGAATATTAGTAACACAGTCTGGCCACGCTATACTTCTCCATCCCTTCATTTGCTTTAATCAATTGGAAAGTGTTAGGGAGGAGAATCGCTAACTTGCCATTTTTTGCTTCCAGACTTTGACAACATGGAGCTCATTATTGTCCCTATGTCGGTCCCTGTACTTATATAAATTCAGTCACTTGTGCTTTTATAAATGCATGGATGAATATACATTACAGCTATAATGTATATCCACCCATGCAATATAATATAATATATGCAACATATTATATCCACCCATATAATACTTGCTATTACGTGGTATAAGGACAGATCAAAAGTCTTAGAGCAAGTCCAGGGGGCTGGGAACGGTGTTAGATGCCGAATGGGGCACACAAGATGTTTTGGATGGGGAAAAAAAAGGCAAGCATGCCCTTTTCAAATTCTGACCTGAGCTGAGCTTTACTAAGCACCACTTACAGAAACAAACAAAAATGCTTTCAATCTGGTCCGTCAAGTCGGAAAGGATATTTGTGGTAACGGAGAAATTTGCCACCCACGGCTGTTGCTTTGGTGTATTATTTCTGTGGTTCCTCTTTATGCAGAAATTGGTCACCAAAGAGACTAAGAAAAAAAAAATCTGCTCTGTAAAGTGGGATTACCAGATGATGCATCATTTTCTGGTGGAAAAAAAAGAAAATCTGTATTAGAATGTCTTTTCCCATTTGGTATTTTAAATGGCAGGCCAGATGGCAAACAATTGACATTATCAGATGGACAATTTATAGACTTCTTTATCCATACCCATGGACTCAGTCGGCTCAGAGTGCAGGCTTCCTAATGTTATGCACAGGGGATTTTAGGATTGGGAAGAACCACACAGACCAGAATCCCATCCCTTGCAATTGCAAGACTGTGCGTGTCCAAAAGGACCCACAAAAACATCCACTCCAGTTCCTCCTCCCCGCTAAAAAGTACCTGCTGATACTTTCTGCCAAAAACTTAGGATCTTTGGTCTAAAACACCACAGACCTCAAACTACACAATGCTACAGAAAGAGAATAGGAGAAACCCGGGGTGCTGCCAGTGCTTGGCTTGGTAGAGATTTTTGGGGGAGTAAATTATTTCCCAGGGATCATGGGAAAAGGGTCAGCTCTCTCATGCTATAGAGGAAGGTATGGGCCCCCACACTAGTCCCTGTTGACCTGACATTGGGAGAAAAAATCCTTCTTGATGCCAAAGATCTGGCAATTGTTATAATTCAGAGTAGGTGGGTCAAGATGCACCGATCAAGCACCTGAGACATCTCGTTTCTCAGTATCATGAGGAGGACCACAACAACCCACCCAATCCCTGATGCTTAAGAAGAAAAAAGGGAAAAATGTACAGTGATAATACCCCTTCTCAACCTTCATTTTAGTGGGCTAAATTGGCACCTCCTAAAATATAACTTCACCCTTCCCCTATTCACCCTCCAACCTCTTCTCTGCACCTGCCCTAGGATTAATTAATCTTTCAGCAGCATAGACCTGGCCACACCAGTCTAAAGGAGGTCTTAGCCTTTGCCTTGTGCAGAGGTTTTGACCTTGTGGCAGCATAGACCTGGCCACACCAGTCTAGACCAGCATAGACCTGGCCACACCAGTCTAAATGAGGTCTAAACCTTTGCCTTGTGCAGAGGTACCCATTCTTCCATTGCTCTATTACAAGGAAGTGTGAGAAGACACTTAGGGCTTTGAATTCATGCCTTTAACTGCCTAAGAAAGTGAAGATAGATATTAGTGGTACCAGGAATCTCTGCTCTGTAAGCATTTAAATTGAAGTTCAGCATCAAAAAAATGTGGACGCTTGCTTATCCATTTTATTGAAGCCTCCCTAATCTCCAGAGTGAGCCGGGAGGTTCTTGAACTCGTGCTTTTCTGCACTTTCCTCAGTTTACTCCCAAAAGGAAGTAGAAATGCAAAGAGGTTGCGTTTGGGACTCTGTCCCTCTTAAATCAAATTGACCGACAGTTGGGACAGAGTCCCAAATGCAACCTCTTTGCATTTCTACTTCCTTTTGGGAGTATGCAAGAGGCTTCTCTCTAGAAGCCAACTGGCCTACCTGCTAGCAGCACAGACATTTAGTGATGTCTGAAAATAACCTTCCTGGAATAACTCCCCCGTGCTGTCCCCTAGAACCAGCTCTATCTGTGACCGTCTGCATTGACTTTTGGACTTAAGCAAATTTATGCCTTCATAGTCAGACACCTCTCCAAACCTCATCTCAACATTAGCCTCCAGGGACTCCAAAATTGGCCAGGCCTTCCTCAGTTTACCTCATTGGCCTTTACCTTTTCAGTTCCCCTCCATTGCTCTGAAATATTTATGTGCCACCTTTCTGAGCTGCTCCTCCTCAGGAGATGACTTTGGTCACCACCAAATAGTCCTATCTGCAACAATTCCCAGACATACTTAAAAGCTGAGCTGCTTGCCTACAGGAGATATCAGCAAAGACATTCCTGGTCCCACACTGCTTTAAGAACTGGGTAATCTACTGAAAAACACTTAAGTACAAAGGCCGGCTTCCTTCTCTATAATCCTCTCCCCTGCAAAGTCGATGGCAGTCATAAGATCTCAGCGTTGAAAATGAAGCAGCAGCGTTCACAAATCAGCTTCATTTCCTGCGCAAAGCCCCCCAACAAAATAGTGAGCCCACCCAAACTTCTCCAAGGGGAGGTCTGCGAAGGATGATGCACCTTCTTTACCAGCCGTAGTAGACTCCCCATGCCAAGCTAGCACGGATATTTCAGAAGTCCTTTCTTGACTGCCCATCAAAAGGGTGATGCTGATTGTGAGCCCTGAGTAAAGAATATTAGCTCTCTGCCCACGAACACACAGCCCTTGCACTGTTTCGGCACACTCAAATTATTTCTTAACGAGACTGGGAAGGCTCATAAGAGCGCCCAAGCATATGCTCCGAGCAGCATTTCCTTCCAGAGGGTTGCTTGAGGTTTCTGACCACCGTATCTGCGTGTTCTTGAAGATGACGTATCATGTTACTAATTCCCCTAATTGCATGTCTGGGCTAAAAACAGACTCAGTTTTCCTAAGGAGCTACATTCTTAATAATGTTACTTAAAACACTGCGGTAAACTCAAGTAAATTTTAACTGATGCACTTCCATTATCAAGCAGGATATACGTGTAGGTCGTGTTTACCTTCACGTTGTTTATCCAGCCCGGTTGCTCGTTTTGCCGGGTTTGCCAAAACGCAGGAGAGGAGCAGCAGTGTTGGACTGAGTAGCTGGAAAGGACTCAAGAAGTCCTGCTGCAGATTTCAACCCGGGGATACACAGAGCATTCCTCTTAGTACAAGGCTTGAAGCATAATCTAACAAGATGTTGCCTAGCCACAACCTCAGCCACCCAGGGGGACAATGCAATGGATGCCCTGAGCATGCTCCCAGCCTCTTCATATACCCAACAATTATTTGAAATCAAGGGGAGTACACTACAGAGTACTTGTAGAAGGGATGGGCTAGAGACAAAACCCCCCTTATGCCCAGTCCATTTTGATGCTGGATCTGGATCTAGTCAAAAAGTCCTACATCACACAAGCAATGTACTTGAGCACACACGTGTATTTTGAAGGATTCCTTAGGGCACAGACATGAACAATTTGGCAAAGTCCTGCCACTTTTTGTCTCTTTGGCTTTCACCAGTTGTCCACATGGCTACACTTGCCCTAGAGTAAAGGATGCAGGTGTAGCCATAGTCTAGCTCCTACATATTGTAGAGTAAGAGCACATACATGGAACAGCGGATGCTCAGTAAAGCCCCCCTCCCCGCTATCCCAGAGGACGTTGTCCATCTGTCCGTACCCACAGTGCACTGGAAACAAACAGTCAAGAGAGTTGAAGAAGGCCGGTGCTGGTGGACAGGGATCTAGACAGCATGGGTGCATGGCATTGGGCATTTTCTGGAGGAAACTGTCATTAGTCTCTGTAATCAACTGTCATGACTTGATGCAGCAAAGCCTGTGACAGGCATTATTTTGGATCTGCGAGAGATCTGAATGGAGATTTCCTCATTCACGACACTCTCGTGCACATTTAGCCACCCGTGGAGGAGGTGAGTCATTTCTCAGGTCGTCGTCTTCAGTTGGGTTTGAACTCAGCAATGAATTCTGAATATAATATGCTAGGAAGAATCCATCACACACAGCGGTGGGTTTTTTTGGCTTGTGTTTTCAACAGACTAACAGAATCGCAGAAAACGAGGGCTGGAAGGGACCAGCCCCAACCGCCATATCAGTAATTTCAGTTCTGAATAACAACATTGCAACCTCCTCAGAGAGCAGGAAGTGACCCTTACACGTGCTATTGGTGCCTACGAACCTCAGGGTAAAGCAGCTTTTCATGGGTGACCTCCCACACAATTTTGAAGAGCATTCATCTCACTAGTGTAGGATTCTCCATGGGGGACGGGACAGCCCACTGATTTTCCTACTTTCAATGCCAGCCTATTCATTCAGACATGATAACAACTCCACTGAACACCTCAGTGGTCATGGGGCTCTCCTTTTGCGCAACCAAAAAAAGACTGATATTACTTATTTCATAATGCAATGTAAAAAAGGTGCCAGAAAGATAAGGCCCAAGCAAAATAGCTGTCAAGACTTGCCTAACTCCTGGGTGGTCGTTTTTCCTTGAGACTCACCCAGCTCTTCAGAGATTTATTGCACTCACTCGGGTTTTCGAGCCATTTTCCTTCAATCAGACCATGTTACTTTGCGTGCCACACGCCACGATTTCATTTCCCGGAGGTTACCAAGATGGATTGTCTATACTAAACTCTGTCTACGTGTGGGTGGAGTGGTAAGTGCCATCCATTTGTTAGCATGACATTATTTTACGTAGAAAGGTCCCGTTTCAGGTCAGACGTCATTGCCAATGCATCACTGTGCCTTAAACTCAGAAGACTAAGTGGGAACTATTGATCATAGGGTTTATCCGTTTTACAGATTAGCCTCAATTTCAGCCAGCCCTGGTTAGGAACAGGTGTGCACTTCCAACATAGGCAAGGAAAGCTGTCCTATGCACACATGGAGCTCATTTCAAGTTTCCAGCTGTGCAGATCAGTTTTCCTGGTTTCCAGCAGAGGTTTTTGCACCATTGGTACTGAGAACCATATCCAAATGCCTCTTTTAAAATACTAATCATCACAGCTCCTGGGAGCAAGGAAAGTTTTATTCCAACTTGACAAATGGGCACCAAATCAAAGGAAAACTGAGACAGGCCCAAGATTGAATAGGAAGCCAGTGGGCTCTGGGTCTCTCCCATTGCATATTAGCAGCTCTAAACCAAGCTGCCCTTCCTCTGACTGCTAAGCTTAATCTTCAGGATAGATGAGCACTGTGATAGGTGGGTTTAGGTCTATGGGAGATTGAATCCAATATATATGGATTACTTGAACTTCTTAGAGTGTTTTCATACCAATGTCTTCACTTATCTTCTCAAATCTCTGTTGGGCTTCAGCTGTGCCACCAACAAGCATTTCAAGCCCTGGTGCAATGCATATTCACTCATGAGATATCTGCTGTTGTTGCTGGAAATCCAAGAAAGGCAAGAGAGGAGGAAAAAGAAGTACTTGGGTTTTACACATAAGAAACCGATGGGATGCGATACCTTTGAGGTGGCCCTGCCGCTCCTAAGTCCTGCGGTCGCTATAGCCCATGGTAAGAAAAATGCTTACATCACCAACTCAAAAACTTGCTTCCCTTTCCCCCTTTCCCTCAAGAGCACAGTGGAGCCCTAATGAGATCTTTACTTTCGGCAACACTATATCCTGGCGCTAGCATCCCAGAAATTTTAGATCCCAAAGTTATGCTCGCCAATAAAAGCAAGTAAATTAAAGTACCAACTGTATCCATGAGGGTTACGTCGTTATTTAGAAGTCTGAGGTTTTGGGGTTTTCTTCAATTGAGTTGCAGTTTAAAAAAAAAGATGGTATGTTTTATTCCCTTCCCTCTTCCCTTCATTTGCCTGTCATTTTAGATTTGGAGGGGTAAGGAACATGTCACACTGTAAGTTTGGAAAGCACCTAGTACATTGTGGCGGGTGAAACTTTAGTACTAAGAATTACTCTTGAGCTATTGGGGCCGGCTCACCAGCCCCAACTGAGAAAAAAAAAAGAAATTCAAACTCTGCCCAAGATTCACATGCAACCTTCTTCAAGTAGAGAGAGGATTTCAGTTGGAAAATCAGATCCTGATTTGGAGTTCCTTAAAGCTCAGGTGTATTTAGACAGGGAGATTCATGTCATATACAAGTGCTAGGGAGTCAACACATCTGTGCCACCAGGCCATGTCCTGCAGGAAACCCTGCTTCCATGTGGCCCCATCCCTTCTTCCAGGGTCAGCCTCAAAGTAGTGAGCAGACCACGTTCAGATGTCTGCTCGGAGCATCTCCTCCAGACATGGACCAGCCTTCACCTTGCTTCTGGTTCTTGCCTTCATCTTGCTCCTCGTTCCAATCCTGGTTTCTTCCTCCCCCAAACCCTCCTTCAACCTTAGTTCCAGATTGCCCGTGCCCTAGTCGCTAACAACCTTTTTCTTTTTTTACATACAAGAGTTTGTTCATTAAAACAAGTGGGTAGGGGGAAAGGAGAGGAAAGACGGTAGCAATTGCTCCGTGATTCAATCCACCATTGGAATGGATTTGTTTCCTCTTTGCTCCTCTAGCACTACTTAAAACAGAGTCCAGTCACCCGTCTTCTTTCTCGCCTTTTCAGAGGGGAGGTGGCAGAACGGACATTTTGCAGGAGAACTTGAAAGCACCAGCGGAGGTTTACCAAGTTTATTTTTTCTTCCTTTTCACTTGCACCCACCTGTGCGGCGAGGAAGCAGGAAGTCTGCTGTTACGTTAACCTGGTTCCATCAGAAACAGGAATGACTCAATCAAGAAAGCAAGGCTGGTTTTGTGAGACCTGCACGCCTAGTTTTCTGGGTTTCGATGCCTTTCCTAAAGCCTCAATCTGAACCCAGATTTCGAGCCCTCAAAGCTATGGACATCACTGAGTGTTAGAAAGATAAGGATTTTCTTCTAAAGGCAGATTTAGATTCCACTCAACAGATTTCAGAGAGAGAGAGAGAGAGTGAGTTTGTTGAGTCTCTTTCTTCTTAGCAGATAAAGCCAGATATTACCTACACGGTCATGTCATTTAATAAAACTGTAAAAATGACAAGTTGTGTTACTTCCAACCGTCCTGAGACTGCTTAGACTACCTCCACGGGACTTAGTGTCACTAAGATATTAGTTACATAATATGATATTCATTACAGGTATTGGTTTTTTGCACAGTTGCACTTTTTGCAAAAAAGCAAATGTAATCAGCCCGAGAGGAGAAATAAAAAAAAAAATCCCTCTTGAACCCCTGCTCCTAGTGCTATTCTCTTTCCTTTTTCTAAGGTGGTATGGATCCAGGCCAGATATCGTTTGGCTTCTTCTCTTCCTTCTGCATTTCCAGTTGTTATTAAGCGAGGGAAGGTGCCGGGCGGAGAGACCCGAGGGCCGTCCACCATGCAAGCTGTGAAGCCTCTATCGCCCCACCTTCTCCCACCTGGCGCTTGAGCTGCTCTGCTGGTTTTTGGCAAAAGAGCAGAAAGGGTCGTTCATTCCTGCAACCTCAGGGACCGGCATCGTGACTCATGCGCCCGATGTCGGCAGCGCTGCTAGTTCAATCAAAACACCCAGCCTCTATGCTTGGCACCTTGTCTTTTAAATCATCCTCCCTGAACGGGCTTATTTTGTGGCACGTTTTGGAAGCCAGGGTGCAAGCATATCATTTCCTGCAAAGAGCCCACATTGAAACAGAACCCGCTTGTTCAGGCCCGACAGAAGTGCGGCTTGGCTGGGCCGGCACGTGGCACGTCAAAAGACGTTCCCCTCGCAGGTATTTGCTCCGAGATCCCTCCTTCCCCGGAGCAGGAAAGCAGCCTCCTGAACTTTCTGCTGAATACATTAATGCCTACTGGGAACTCGACAGATTGTTCACAGGCCTCCGATGGTCAAAACCAAAGAATTCCTCGTGCCCTATATTTGAATTCTGCGGGTAGCTTCATGGTCTGATGCAGTTTAAAACTTCACCACAAGCCCGTTTGCACTTGACTGACTTTCCCTCACAACACACGCTGCCTTGGAAAAGGCTGCAGGCCAGTTCTGAAAGCAACGTTATTAATTAATTATGCAGCCTCTTTTAATTTTTTTTTTTTTTTACCTGATAAGTATTTCAACTTTGTTGCTCCCTAATGGACTCTTGGCTACCACAGGCATTTGACTAATTTCTCAGGAATGACCTCAGGCAAAGTGGGTTACCGCAACACATGCCAAAGGGACTGGCAGTACTGACAGACTGCAGACAAGTTCAAATGAGATGACTGAGTAGGTGCTAAAAATGATCTGCAACGCACTGCCCTGCTGTTGAATCTAGCTTAAAAATATAACGACGCATTTCCCAAGCATGGCTCCTAAAGAGAGGCTGACACCCCTGCGGTAACTTGGTAAAGCAACCTCGGATCTAGCCATAATACACGCTCTAGTGCATCATTTTTTGACAAGGTTATTCAGTGTCTTTTATTAGACCAACTCAAACAGTTGGAAAAATCCTGCTTTGCAAGCTTTCGGGCACAAACACCCTTCGTCAGGCTGAGGAAGCATCTGCCGATGGGCTGGGCTCTTTCTGGATGGAGTGGTATACTATATTACAGTATATAATATATAGTACATATAATACTATATATAATATAACACTGTGTTATAAAATATAACATTGTGTGTGTGTGTGTATATATGTGTGTGTGTGTGTGTGTGTGTGTGTGTGCATAGACATACAAAAAACTAGAACTCTTGGTTCCAAAATGATACCTTTTATTAGGCTACCTGGGAAATCGCAAGAAAACTGTACTATATATATAGTGTGTATCTATATATAGATAGATATAAATATCTAGTATTATATATATATATATGATACAATTATATATATAATATATAGTATTATATATGATATGATATATGATATATAATATATATTATATATATTTTAGTTTAAACTATTCTAGTATTATATATAATATAACATAGTGTTATATTATATATAGTATGATATGTTATATAATATAATAGTATCATAGTAATATATAAAATACGTATACGTATGTATGTGTATATATATACACACACACACAATGCCATGTATAATATATAAAATACTATATATAATATAACAGTTATATTATATCTATATATATCTATAGATCTATCTATATAGCTATATGTCTATAGATATATAATGATCTATAGATATTACTATATAAAATATAACACTATGTTATATTATATAGCAATTTTAGAACTAATTTTGGTATCTTTCTCCCCTTATTTGTCAAAGAACAGATATTACACAGTATCTATAAGCAGCCCACCATTCCCTCATGTTCAAGGTCATTTTCTCTCTCAGCTCCTCTTCCTGCTTCCCCTGGCTACTTTTCCAAAACTTCCCCTCATTTCTGCAGCTGAATCTTCCAGCATTTGCTGGTTCCTCACCTGGGCTGAACTTCCAGCCCCATGCAAGTCAATGGGAGTGCTGCCACTGGTTTCAAGAGGACCAGAACGTCACCCCTGCTGTCATTCGAGTCTCTCTCTCTTCCTCTCCCACATAAACAGATTTTCTTCCTTGCCACTGAATTACCATCTGTTGCACTCGAGAGCCTGTTGAAACTCACTCCAGTGTCAGCATTGCTAATTTTGAGGCTAACTCTCCAGCGGAAGCAATATCCTGGAAATACCGAAGCCATCTCACTTTTACACTGAACTCTGTTGGCAACGCATGATAATTAATGCAAGACTTTTCAGTTGGGGGGAGGGTTTGTTTTCGGGAGGGGGGATTAGGTGTATCGAGGCAGAAAGCGGAACTTATTTGTTAGGAAAACAGCATCAAACTGATCATATCTGATATGTGCAGAACATCACCCCTTATCAAAGGGGGATCTTTAACAGATCGGTGAGCAGTGACAATCTTAACCAGTGCTGAAAGATTACATATTTCTATGGCATTCACAATACAGGCTTTCTATATGAGACCTTTACATTGGGGAATGAACAGGCATAGCTATCATCAGAGATTCAACTGGCCAGATTCCTTTCCTACATCTGCCAAATTTAAACCAGCATCATCCCGGCACCGGCAAGACAATTTCTAATGTATGATAGTGCAGGAGAGGATAATCTAGCACACAGAAGAACTGTGAGGACTTTGCTTTGGGTCAAAGCTGCTTTTTGCAGTAGAAAATTGGGATTTTGTCAACACAGGTAAATTTGCTGTTTGTTTTGAAGGGGCATTTAGGGAAGATTTGGAGATTTTTTTTTTTTTTTGAGAAAAGTCTCTTTTTTTTTTTTAGAATATTTCATCAAAGAGCCTGCATACTTAAACTAGTTCTGCCAAATTATAAAAACCCTGGAGGAATTTTTTTTATTTTAAGAGAAAGATGCACCTTTATAAATCTTCTCTTAAAACAAGGTTTATCAGAAAATAGAGGGGAAAGGTAGACTTTCTTCTCTGACTGAGGACTCAAGCACAGTAAGTGAGGATACAGGATTTGGCTCCGAAAGATCAATGTCTGCTTTCTATAATGGAATAAGGAAACTGCACAATAAAGTGGAAGGGACAGCTCTGAGAAATTACTGGGTATAATCGTCATACTTATTGCAGCCTCTTGATAGCAGATAAAAGGAGTGGAGTTAGGTAATAGAGCCCTGTGTCCAGGTAGAAATTATTCCCTTGGCACAGGCATGGTCCCAGAGGAGAGGGCTTTCTGAACACCTCCCAATACCTTGGTATAGACAGTGCGCTGGGACCAGGCCAGGAGCAGGAAGGGCATGGCAAGGGCAGTGTCCCAGCACAAACTCCCATGGCCATGTGGACCCATATAGGTCTGTCAAATCACCCTGGGGAGGTTGCCATCCCTTGCGACACCTTAAGGTTGGGCAGATTTAAATGTAGCTTAAGACCATTTGGTCTCCCACCTTCCCCAGGACTCTCACCCGTTATTCTGCACTTCGGTGTATAGACAATAGAGCCAATTCCATCATCCAATATATCAAGGTTCAAGTTCAACTGACTTCTAGGGAGTTTTGCACGCACACAGCCAGAAGCAGAATTTTGTCTATAAGTATAGATTCCTCTTCCACCCAAAGACCACCAGAAGCAGGAAAGGTAGATATTCAAATGAGCAAAATATCCTCATTTTCTGTTGAAAGGACGCCATGCGTTTTAACTAGCGGATTGCTTGTGCTTGAAATACTGCAAAACTTCACCTCCAGGCTCAGCACAAACATTTACATTGCACTTACCTTGTATCTTGGCTTTTTTCCTCCTCTTGGTCTCGTTGTACTTCATTTTAAGTCCTGTTTTATTTGCTTTAATCCAGTCTGTGAGGCTGGGTTGAATGATCGTGTTTAAAAGTATGCGCTGCTCAGATCTACATGCAGTTTTCACAGGCGTACTTGAAGAAAAATCAAAGCACGTGCTATAACCTATTTTTTCCGTTCTGAAGGAAAGTACAAGGCACAAGGAGCTGAAAGCTTCTTAACGCTTTCTGGCACAACATCACTTCTCTCCCAGCTACCTGGGCAGCACTAGGAAGGATTGGGCCCCTTGTCTCAAGATGCATTTTCTGTGGGATTCAGTTAAAATGTGATCAAAAGACCTGGTTCCAATAGTCAATTTGTATTTCATCAGCAAATGGATACTAAAATGGAAACCAAAGCACATGCTTGAACAGCAAATGCCAGGAGATCCGTCATCCAGCCAGTTTTCTTGTTTTGGTCAGGTCCCGGTTGAAATTTTCACTCTTCAGACAATGAAGAAAAATAGTAAAAGCACAAAAAATGAAATTCTAGCCCCAGTGAAGGCAGTGGGAGTTTTTGCCATTGCCTTTAATAGGACCAAACTTTCAAGCCCACTCCTTAAAACTGGTCCAGCACTCCTTAGACTACTGACTTTATAACTAAGATTATGGGGAGATGTGGGGGATTTGGCAATTCCTTCTGCTTCCTCCTGCCATAACCAGTCTCACCACCAGCCTGTGAGTCACGTTACACTATATAATCTATCCCTTTAAAAAAAAAATCCGGATGATCATTTCAGGAGGGTTTTTTCAACTCAGTTTCTGCACAGTTATACCAATGAAGCAAGGCCAGTTTAGCCCAATGAAGTTTAGCTGAAAAACATAATTACCAAGAACCCTCTCTACCAGTAAATCAACCAGAACCATTCACCTCCTTGCACCGTGTATTAGAAATCTAATCAATGCCAACACTTTGGAGGTTATGCTCAGGGGCAACCCGCATGGGTTCATTCAGGGCAGGTCTTGTCAAACCAACCTGGTGGCCTTCTACAACCAGGTCACCAAGTCCTTGGATGCCGGTGTCACAGGGGATATAGTCTTTCTGGACTTCAGGAAGGCCTTTGATACTGTCTCTCACCCCATTCTCAGTAAGAAACTAGGAGACAGTGGTGCTGATGCCTACACCGTCAGATGGGTCACTAACTGGCTGGAGGGCTGCACCCAGAGGGTGGTGGTGGACGGGTCTTATTTGACCTGGAGGGATTTGGGCAGCGGGGTCCCCCAGGGCTCGGTCCGCGGGCCTGCACTATTCAACATCTTCATCAGTGACTTGGGTGAGGGGGTAGAAAGCACCCTGTTCACGTTCGTGGATGACACTAAGATGTGGGGGGAAGTGGGTACGCTAGTAGGAAGGAATAGGCTGCAATCAGACCTAGACAGGTTCCAGGGGTGGGCGGATGAGAACAGGATGGGTTTCAACACTGACAAGTGCAGGGTGCTGCACCTGGGGAGGAAGAACCAGTGGCACACCTACAGGCTGGGAACTCCCTTCTCGCCAGTGTTGAGACAGAAAAGGATCTTGGAGTCATTATTGATGCCACAATGAACATGGGCCGACAGTGTGGGGACGCGGTCAGTCATGCATCCACAGATGCATCTCGAGCAGGTCCAAGGAGGTGATCCTCCTTCTCTACACAGCCCTGGTCAGGTCACAGCTGGAGTATTGCATCCAGTTCTGGGCGCCGCACTTCAGGAGGGATGTGGACAGCATGGAGAGGGTCCAAAGGAGGGCCACCCACATGAACAAGGGGCAGCAGGGCAGGCCCTATGAGAAGAGGCTATGGGACCTGAACCTGTTCAGCCTCCACAAGAGAAGGCTGAAGGGGATGTAGTGGCAGTCTACAAACTAGTCAGAGGGGACCAGCAGGCAATGGGAGAGTCCCTGTTCCCCCGAGCACTACCGGGAGTTACAAGAAACAACGGACACAAGCTAGCAGAGGGTAGGTTCAGGCTAGACATTAGGAAGTGATATTTCACGGTCAGGGCGGCTCGGATCTGGAACCAACTTCCAAGAGAAGTGGTGCTGGCTCCGACCCTGGGGGTCTTTAAGAGGAGGCTGGATGAACATCTGGCCAGGGTCCTTTGACTCCAGTACTCTTTCCTGCCATGGCAGGGGGCGGACTTGATGATCTCCTCAGGTCCCTTCCGACCCGGCCAACTATGAAACTATGAAACTTTGCATTTTGGTAGTAATACTATTACAAGAATTTGGATGGGACAGAATTGGGTCCCCCCTTCATTGCTATAAATGTTTTGGAAGAGGACTTTTCTTATGGAAATGTCATATTATCTAACATCTGTCTAGAGCATTCATCACTATATGTGGCTGTACAGTGCCATGTTTTTAGCACTAGTTGGTCCACCATTAACATAATTTTTAAGAGCTTCCTGCAGTTTCTCTCTTCATCACTGAATTTTACATTTGGAGCATTTATATTCTAACGATTCTCTTTATGCAGTGTTTAAATGCACGGGCAACCCTTTACAGAGAAAAATGAGCTGTGACTAAAAGCAAAGGGACCAAACAATAAAGTTCAGCATGTTATGAAATGTTAAAATTTGCCCCTCCAGGAAAAGTCAATATTGAATTGACAACGATATAGTGCTTTCATAGTACAACCAAAATGGCATTTGCTTTTACTGGTTTGTATTAACAATATTGATACTATTTTGTATGCACACAGTATTTCCCATCTGAAAGTCTCAACATGCTTTTCAGATGTGTATCAGTTAATACTCCTGTATGGCACAAAAAAAAAGATATTGTCTTATTTGATAGAAATAAGCAGGTAAATCTGATGCAAGGGTCATGCAAGACAGAGAGCCCAGGCGTCCTGCATTGCAAGGTCTCCACTTCCAAATGTTACACCGGTGAGGATTATACTGACTTGCAGGTTTTTGCTTTCCAACTTTTCAGTGCTTTCCAAGTAGTTAAAATAGGAATACAGTGTGGCAGCATATAAAAAATATATCATACATAAAGGAACTGAATATACACTATGACCAGTAAGCTCCAGAGTTAACGATGTGCTGGTTTTGTTTCTGGGCTTTCCCTAATAAATCATTAGTAAGAGGTGATTAAATGCTGAGAAATAAGATGACAGACCTGGTTTGGGAAAACATTTCAGCACCTGCTTCATGTTGCACACGTCTGTTCATTGAATTGAAGTCAAAGACCCCGTGAGGGTAAGAGAAGCAGGACTTAGTACCTTCCCTCCGCTGATTGAAAACTCAGTACAGCAAAGCATCTGCACCCAACAGGTCTTGTAAGATTTTGGCCCCGTTTGCCCTTTCTCACTTGGCTTTTCATGTCTGGTGAATTTAAAACAAAAACAGAACAACCCCCCCATGAAACAGTCCAAAGCCTGATGCAAAATGTCCCCAAAAAAAAAAAAAAAAAAACCCAATTAATTGCCTTTTGTGCTCAGGAAGCGGAAAGAATAGGTCAGGAAATGAAAGCTCTTGGCTGTAGAGATAGATGAGAGACAGAGATTCACCCTATCCAACAAAGCAGGAAAGGAAAAGGGGGAAAAAGTGAGATTCCACAAAGTTGCAGAGATACTGAGCAGGCAAATACAATTGCAGCTTGCAGGAAATTTTAGTTTCTTCCAGATTTACGAAGTTCCCGAGTAGGCCAGAGGTTCAGAAAAAAGCTTGCACAGCCTAACGTAAAAGCCTGTAGAAGGCCTGCATAAAATGCATATTAAACTACATACCTAATATTCATCTATGTTTATTGGGGCTACACAAGCTAATGTGCATTCATTTCACATTTACCATTTGAACACGCAACCGAAACAGTTACAGACACATTTACAACCTAGGGGGCAACTTTCGAATGTGACTTTTGACTTTCTAACTTCCCGCAGAGCAGTTGCCTGCTGAAAAAACGGGCTCGATTAATGGTCTCCGAAGCTGAGAGCGCAAAACATCAAATGTCCAAAACCACCGGTCAGTTTTGAAAATCTTGCGTTCTCTCCCAGTGCATTCGTTTCAGCTCCGGGGAAATGCCCCACATCTCTCCATACCTATATGCTTGCAGACGGACCAAGAAACCGGCAAAACGAGAACCACCCACGCAAAAGTTAGTCAATGGAAAGAGCAATCAACACTTGAAGAAACTAGCCCGTAATGTCCTGGCAGATGATGCTGTCTGTCAGATCCGCTCCAAAGGGTTTGAGAAAGTTGGCTGACCTATGACTTCACTTACTTGTGTCTGATGCTCTAAGTGATTATATCCAATACTCTGGACTTTCCGGCATGGCTTAAAAAAAAAAGTGTGGGTTGGTATTTGAGGAACAGCATCATTGAACATATGCTTGATTTTTCATGATGTCATTCTACCCTCTGACACCCCTGCCTGGGTGGTTCAAGAGTGCCGGGCTGAGAAGTTCATACGAAGAAACATGACTAACCATGTACTCTCTGCGACATGCAACATCCAAAAATACCTGGACGATCTGATCAGCTTTTCCCCGTGGTTTTATTGTCGGATGTCATAACGTGAAAGATGAATGCTATCAGCATCCTGTGTTGCTTTCACATGCTTTGGGATCAAGGCATGCTGTCCCAGGTCAATGAGTTACAGTCCCACGGCTCCCATACTGTTGGAATGACAGACAATCGGCTATTGTTTAAAAATTACAACCGACCCTCCCTTCCCTCCCCCCATGAGCTATTTATGCCATAATCTGGATTTCTGACACTCGATCCACATTTTTGCAAATCTTACCCAACATCAGCAGGATTACTTGGGTGAGTAAACAGGTCGGACCTTGAAAAAAAACATCTCCTGACCTTCAGTTGCAAAAGTTATTAGTTGAAGGGTATATTAAACTCAGAACATATTTATTATCTTAATAAATGTGGGAAATATGGAGGGTTATGATTCCCCAAATTATTTTTCTTCTTCCTAATGGCAGCTGGCAGCATATATATTGAAAAGGTAAATATTTAAACATTTATGCCCCGAGCATACTGAACTTTTTGCTTTTACTTGCTAAAATCAGAAGTTGTAAAGACCGACACATGAAGTGTGCATCTATCATATTTTCTGTTTGAATTTGAAACTGAATAAGCAACTGGCATTCATTATTGAAATAAAACATGCTTATTGTATTTATTATTGAAATAAAACATTTCAGGATGCACAAATTTTATCGTACGCTCCCTGGGACAAACACGTGCTCATCGTGTACAGTACAGGGCTGCAATCAAATAGCAGCTGATTATTTAAATACCAAAGGACTGCCAAGCAAACTTGCTCTCTGCGGCACTTCGAAATCTGAAATCGTTCCACTCGAGTCAAAGGAAAGCAGAATTAATCTTTATGAAGTGATTGAATGTTTTGTTCCAGGGGTGGGGCAGGATAAAAAAAAAAATCTTTTACTATAAAGGCAGAGAAATGACTGCAGCATCTTTTCCCTTTACTAACCCGTAAAAATGCACAGAAATGAAAAAGCAATAAAAACTTTATGGAGGGGTGTTTTTACGGTGTTTACATTTCACCCAACCTCATGTCTCAGTGACGCTTTCCAGAAGATAGCTTTTTAATAGGGGCTTCTTTCATTCAACTGAGATAATTGTAAGGGAAAGACCACGTTTTGAGACGTGCAGCAGGATCGTCCGCCCTGGCCCCGTGTCCTTCCCACATTGTAATGTCCTTCCAACCATCAATTCTCCCCTGCAAAAAAGGCATCTTCCCCTTGTTTTATTTTATTGCAATCTACCCTGCTGCATTACAATCTGAGGTTGAAATTAGTTTCAACCAACATAATAAAAGATATAGCTGATTGATTTTACTGATAATTACAGCCTTAGGCAAGGGGGGTGGGAAGCAATGCATTCCTCTCTCTCCCTCTGTCTCCATTTAAGCTTTACTAGAGGTTTATTGTTTGGGGGTGGGTTGTTTTTTTTTTTTAATATTACTTCTCAAATCTAGCAAAACTATTTCTTGCACGTTCACGTTTGTTTTTATTGCAATCGGGTCCAAAGCAAAATGTATCAAGACCTTTATTGAAACGGCATTTAAAAAAAAAAGGGGGGGAAAAAGAAAGCAAGCCTCGCTGTACTCAGCTTCCTTTATTTTTCTAAATTATTATGCAAATGCTTATTACGGTGCTTAAATAATAAGGCGATACCCGCTGGCTCTTCCTCTGCCAGTCTACAAAATGACCACACTGCGAGGCTTCAGCAGCAGAGAATATCTCCTTTTCATGAGAAGGATTGTTTATTAGTCCAAGGTTCATCCCCTGATTTATCGATTCAGATTTCCATAGCGAGATGGGCCATGTGCACAGCAACCCAGTGTGCCTGTCGTATGTTCCCCTCTGAAGTGTTTACAATATTTTTGATTTACACCTTCCAGGTGTTCATTTGGAAAACATCACCGCGTTTGGTTTACACATTTTTATAATATATTTGTGGCCATCGGTGAGCTTCCACACTGTAACCGGGGATGTGCCAAGATGACATTTTTCTCCTGGCCGTCCAGATACAGATTTTTGGCTTTTAAAATGTGGGATAATTGATTGGCAGTATTAGTAAAATTCCCAGCATACATAGTTGAGATTAGAGGAAGTTATCTGTTTTAAGGAGCGCGGGGAACCGGGTGTCAGGTTAAGTCGTTCGGTGCACGTCTTTCAATCACGACATAAACCAGTCAATCGGTACGGGCAGACTGGAGTAAAGGCCTTCCCTGGTTTATCCCAGTGTCCCTTCCAGCAAATCCAGGCCGCCCCTGCCAACACATAATGTTATTATGCATTATAAACATTATGCAAACACATAATGTTTATAATATATTCCTTTTTTGCAGAGCATCGATAGCTTATGCCTATTAGACATTACATACACAGATTATTCACATAACCTAATAAAACAGATTGACTTGATATTGCCTACACCTTAACTCTTGGTTTGCTTCATGCCCCCGTGCTGACCAGTTTGGTGTTACTATATTATGTCTATTTAATATGGAATTGCAATTATGGTTTATTATTGGCTGCTGCAGAATGAAAAGGGCAAAAATGCACAGCCGAATTGTTTGATTATTGTATTGTCCTTTTTTTGTAAAAAAAACCCCCAAAACTAGATTATAGATCTATAATAGATTATATTTGGATTTTCTGAACGTAAAAATAATGTGTTAGTTTTAGCGTCGTGAAGTTTTAAATGTTTCTCTTCTACTTTGATTCCCTCGTACTCAGATCTGCAGCATGCCGTCCTGAAGATTGGTGCCCTGAAAACCTCGCAGTGTTTTCCAGTATCATAGTGCAATATGATTAATCCTGAATATCTCGTTTGCATCTGCGCTCTTGACAAGAACCCATGTTTACAGCCGCCGAGCCCAATCCTTTTATCCTCACCCAGGTGAGGAAAAAGCAACTGCAGGCGCTCTGCTAGCAAAGGACAAAAATAAGGGCCAGCGATTTAATCTTCGTAGGGTCAGTTTATCTATTTACTCCTCCAGTTGCCAAATCAAAATTATTCTCTTGCATTTCTCATTTCTCTTGCAAACCCGGGGAAAGGGGGATCGGTTCTTTGTTTCTCTCAAATACACACAGCAGGAAAAACGCGGTTTGCTCCAAGAGCTGCACAATAGATATGTCAACCTACAAGGAAACAAAGCCTTTTCAGCTATTTCTTGTTACTCTGGTTGGTGCAAAAAAAAAAAACCTGGGGAAAAGAAGGCATAGCTTAATCTCTCATACAGAACAAGAAAATCAGCTCCTTGGCACAAGCAGCTATGGACCCCACACTAATGCTATCAGCTATGAGTAACAACCTGGAGAAGGTTGACAGAGTTATTTGAAGATCCTTGCCCTCTAAAATGACATTAAGTATTCTGGACTCATAGATTTGTGTGCTTTCAACAAATAGAAAGGGAGAAACACAGCTAACGGCGTCCGTACCTATTTATCACAGATATCTGCCTGAGAAAGCGGTGGCAGTCACGACTCAATTCAGGTTGCATAAGAGCTCTCTATAGTCACGCACCGTTCGATACCCAGGGATGTAAATGCCGGGCATGGGGTGCATTACAGCCAAAAAAAGTATCTTTTTTAAAAACGTCCGCGTCTTCAACAGTTTATTTCTACCAGCCTAAAACATGCATTTGGGTTTTTCGTTGAAACGACGGATTAAAAGGTACAGACACCTCTGCTTTATGTAAGGAAACCAAATCCAGAAGGCAACCGGGAAAGTTTTATCCATTATTTGTTGATCTGAAATAATATGAAGCAAATACGTAACTCGGATTAAAAGCTAAGAATCGAAAGAGAATGGCAATTGTCAAGCCCTATGTCTGTTATATGGGCAGGCAGATTAGCAGACTTACTTTTTAACATATAAACATCTGAAACCCGTTTCCTGTTTAAAAAAAAAAAAAAAAAATCTAGGTGGATGACCTCAGGCAGATTTTTTTTTTTTTATTAACAAATGTGAATTGTACATCATAGCGAAAAAACATGGCACAAACTTGGTGGTCCTGCTACATTCTGTATATGGGAGAGTGAGAGAGAGAAAGGGGGGAAAATACAAAAATAAACTTTACCTTCTCACTTTCAGGGTGGGCAATGCCATTCCTGTGTCGGGGTCCTCAGCTCTGGGAAGTGTTAAGGCTGTCATTGCAGACACAATCCCAACAGTATGTACTTCAATAGGATCTGAGGAAAAACATTCCCTGAATT
>NW_005842044.1:1372946-1405115 GCF_000455745.1 Alligator sinensis
GGCATTGCAGGTTCATGTCGCTACTGTCAAATTGAACAGGACATGGCTAATCTAAACCAGTGCCGACCCATAGTCCAACTCAGCAGCAAGGAAAAACATTGACAAATTTGCTGTTTAAAAATGCTTTCTACTCTTTCCAGTTTTTTTTTTTTTTTTTAAAGCTATAAATATACAGCACCAGCTGCAACATGTTGCTCAAACCAGCTTTATGGATCTAGTATATTCTGACACAATGCATTTTATAGGGCTAGGTTTAAAATTTGATATTGGAAGTTAACATTCCAACGTTATGTCTTGAGTGATAACTGCAGCAGCTGGCTTCTGTAATTGGGGTATTGTTCTCCCTTCCTAAAGAGCATTTGCATGACATGCAATATGGTTTCAGAAGGCACCTTATGCAGGGAAAGGGGTTGCTGAAACATCCATTGCAGCAGCTTAAGTTGATGTTGGCAGTCCTTAATTTAAGACTGACGCTGGAGTGGGACCCCTGGCAAAGTCCTCATTTGGTGCCTCGGTTTCCCTGCCTGTAAAATGGGCTAACAAACCCACCTGCCTCAAAGCCGGCTCGTAAAGCTCCATTTCTACCTATGCTTCGTAATGCACTTTGAGAGCCTTACATTAGCAAGCACTTAGGAAACTCCCAGTCTTAATGCGAGTTGTCAGCAAAGAAATAATTACTTTGAGTCCCATAATGCTAGATAAGGCCTTTCCAAGTCAGCCTGTTGGGGAACAAAACTTGTACACTTCATTATTCTTTCAGGCTGAAAATAGAGCTCTAAATATTGAAGAATCATTTATTATAGGATAACATCAAGGCTCCCATTTCATCAGGGAATAGATCAAAAAATACTGGGCTTGATCCATAAACCACTGAAGCCAGTAAATGGGTTCCCACTGATGTCACTGGACTTTGGATTGGGCCCATAATTCATAATTATGCTGCATATCAAACAGCAGTGGTAATGAGAGGGCTATTTCTGGCAATGAGATTAGAAAAAAAACCATATCTTAGTAGAGGGCAAAGCTACTTTGAGAGAAATGTCCTAAATAGTTTCTTTGTATGAGTAATTATTCTCGTGTTAAACAAATCAGTTAATCTTCTGTGCATTCTTGAGAACGATTCCTTGCATTATCTGCATATGCCGTCAGCTAGGAGAGTTTAGAAAATACCAGTTCCTATCTTATCTTGTCAGCTCATACCCTGATGGAAAAAAATAATGGCTGCAAGAGCCACGGGCTAGCGTAATTAGTAAAAATCAAGTGACTTGGTGTTTGTTTGCTTTGCAAAAAGAACTTTTCCCCCCCAAGATTTTCACCATCTTATCATAGAGCCTTTGACATGACAGGTTAATGAGAAACCCCCCAACTTGGACTTTTGCAGCTAATTGTATCGGTGATCCCCCTCTGCTTCAACCACTGGACTGTCTGGCTTCTTCTCCAGTGAAATCTGAGCTCTTTGGGGAATACAAAGGCCGTGATTAGAAATGCCCCAAAACACTTACTCATAGACAATTGCACATTTCTCCCGTTACACTCATCTTGATGTTAGTGGGCCTGAATTCCAGGATTTGGGAAGCCTGTTTTATGTGGAATAGTGGTCCTTTCAAAACTTTTTTTTCTTAATATCATGGACACTTATAAAGATCAAACATATCGATCGTTATTCCAGGCAGAAGTATACTCCAACAGGCATTGCCAATTTGCACACTCCGGGAAACTGGAACAGTTTAAATGGAAGAAATTGAGCCCCTGTCTTTGTAAGGAGGGGGAAAAAATCCTTCCCCCTCCAAAAAAAAAATCTCTCTCAACTGTATCAAGATAAATGTATTTCTGTTTCATGTTTGCCTCTTCAGCAGAATATCACTGCACATCTACCTCTCTTAGCCATGCGGGGTGTATGCTGTTTATGCGCTCAGTTGAATGCTTGGCCATTCCTAGCTGCAATTAAGAATGAGACAATTTTGGATTTGCATTGGATGACTCCAACAAAAGGACACTTTGACTGTTTGCCCTGGAATATTCCCAGTGAAATGATGCTGTTTTGTTTGCAACCGAAGCTGTTTTCTGACTGTGTGTTGACCCGAATCAAGCACGCGGCGCATGCCGGAGCCAGGACATCGCTGACCCAGATACTGGGCCAGCGATGGCTATCAGAGACACCTCCAGATCCACCCTTCGTTTGCAACAGCTGGGAACCCTGACACAGGGCAGAGGGGACCGTAGTAATCCAGTCTTTATTCATAAACACTGCAGGCATCCTGGTTTTCTCTGATTTAAAAATAAATCCCCGGTTTTCGGTTAAAAAAAGTAGCCCTGAAGCCACATTTTTCCATGATTAAAATGAAGCACCATTATATCTATCTATCTATCTATCTATCTATCTATCTATCTATCTATCTATCTATCTATCCACCCACATTTTCTGTGATTTAAATAAAACACCGCTAATATCTAGATAGATAGATAGAGACTAGTGATGTTTCATTTAAATCACGGAAAATGTGGATTTGGGGTTACTTTTTTTTAACCAAAACCTGGGGATTTTTTTAAACCAGAGAAAACCGGGATCCCTGCTCTTAAGCAGCCCTCACACAAGGGCTGTGCAACAGCCTTGCATCTTGCCGCGGGGTCGGGAGGTGGGTTTTGTCCTTTTCATAGGACTGCTTGAATTTCACCCGTTCTTTGGTTTCCCTATAAAAATTGTTTCCCACTGTATCAAGGACCCGTGTTCCCGGCCCTCCCCCTTGCTTTGCACTCGGGCTTTCCCATAACCGGCCCTCTGTGCAGGGACTCTGCCAGATTGCTCAAGAGGGCTCAGCACCTCTTTCCTGGAGAGGCGGAAAGCTTTATTCCCAGGGGCAAACCAGATTTAGGAACAGTAAAAAATGGCCAGTTGCTCCCTACAGAAAAAAAGAACCCAAAAAAACAAAATCAGGAGAGGCTTAGTGCTGGGCCTTTTGAATAAACCCAGGGCCCTGCTACCCATTCAAATTCAAACTGGATAGAAACCAGCTATAGTGCTGTTGCAGATTTTCAAGCACTAATTTTATAGCTGGTTGGCTCTTTTTAGAGCCAAAGTCATAGAAAAGTCATTTATAGGAAAGTCATTTTTATCATGTGATAATTACTTTGCACGTGTGGCCGGTCTGAAGTTATTGTGAGATTCACCAGTTGATTGCATAATATATGTACCAGGGGCCATAGACATGTATAAGGCTGCCCAGCTTGGATGGTGATCTAATTGAAGAAGCTGCTCTCCATTTCCTTGCCCTCTACTGATCACATTAACATGACATGACATTATCCTATGGGATCCATTATCCTATGGGATCCATTTGATGACCTGCTCAGGTCCCTTCCAACCCTACCAACTATGAAACTCGACCACCCATGTGCCGAAGCCCTACCATTGGTCAAACTATGTAGGTTGAAAGCATTTGTGCAGACCTTACCTTAAAATCTCTTTTCAAACCATTGGCTTGTGCTCTTGTGGTTGGCTCCCACCCCACAGCCAAGAAGCAAGAATGGTCATTTAGGATGCAAAAAAAAAATCTGAAATTGTTAAATTCTTTTGAAAAATGATATTTGTCAGCAGGTATAAAATCGGACTACTTTGCACTCCAGCATATTACCACACTCTTGATCTTTCCAGTAGGGCCGCGCATAATATATTTCAACAGATCACATTTTGTGTGGCTTAATATCGTAGTGCAACGTAAATGCAAAACTAATTTCCAAAGATAAAAGTTTTTGCGCACTATATTAGCCAGCATCATAATTTTTGTCTATGAACTGTATTTAAAGGAACTGTCTATCAATAGCAGTGTGTCCCTCATCTAATAGGGTGTGATGTGAAGTCCTCTCAAACAGTGAAACGAGATGAGCCCACATTAATTTCTCGCCATCGTTTGCTTTGATATTGTGCACATTTAAGAATAAAAACATTGTGGGAGGAAGCCGTACAAAAATATCTATCCGTCAGCCTGCAAAGTGGTGTGAAGCCTGACAAGCATTTCATCTGGAGAGACAGGGGAAAAAAAGAAAGGAACAATTTCTTCATGAGCATCGAAACAGAGTTAGGGAAAAAGTTCAGCCCAAATATTTTTTCTCACTGAAAAATGCAGATTCAGGTCAACCCAAATATTTTGTTAAGTCGTCTCTCTCTCACTAATCTATTTTGGTTCAAAAAAAAACCCCCCAAAAAACCCCTAAAGAACATTTTTAAAAATATATGTTTTGATACTTGGAAACGAAACATTTTAAGTGCTTCTAGTCACAAGACTTTGTTTCAATTTAAACATAAGACAGGTTTTGAAAGGCTCAAACATGAAACAAAAATAACCGGGGAAATGAGAAGTATTATTTAACCTGAATGTCTTCATGAAAAGTTTTTTAGAACTGGAAGCAAACCAAAAAAAAACCTTTTCTTTTTTTTTTGCATCCCCAAAATAAACCTGGGATTCCCTCGTCAGAGGAGTAGCTGGACAATTATGGGCCGTGGGTAGCAGCAGGGGTTGCTGATAGCGGTGGAAACTGCAATTTTTGTGCCCTTCCCACTGACCCATGGCTCGTGTCCTTCTTTCCTCCCTTCGTTACATTATTGTCCCATGCCCATGTAGCCTAAACAATAAATTAGCATAAGGCTTGCCATCAACAGAAAGGCCTGAATAAATTAACTTTAAACCCCTAATTCATGCTCAAAATCCAGACTTCTATTTTGTACCAAAACTCATCTCAAGCCATTACAAGAGTAGCGTAATCAGGGAGCACAGTGGGGAGAGACTGTGCGGAAGTCATATTCTGCTGTAATTTCCCTGATTTAAGGCAAAGTCCTGCTCTCTCCACCTCTCTCTTTGAAATTTTGAAAACACAGATTTTTGGTCCTGTGGGTACATGAATTATGAATTCATACATCCAGGCGTTTCATGGTTGCCCTATGTAATATCAATGTTATTTCCTTTTCATCAAAAATAGGACTGACACTGAAAACAAATAAACTAATACCCACTGGTATGCTTTGTAACCGGAGTCAGCATTTTCCTGCGAAAAAAAAAAAGAGAGAGAAATGTTTATCTAACAAAAAGGAGGTGCTAATTTTATCTTGTGAAAGTGGATATCTGCTTACGTCCCTTTAACTTCTAGAAAGATAACCAGAACATATTATATCATCTAAATCCAGCGTTCTATGAGATCAAACGGAGAAATGTATACATATGCCAAGGCTGATTGAAGCGTTATTGGTGTTCGCTTCCGCTTCACTAAGTATGTGTTTCATTGATATACGTAATTTGCCACCGCCATGACAGAAATTCAAAGTCCTCTGTTTGTGCCAGTTGATTTCTATGATATCTGGAGGCTTTTAAAACAGGGATCCAAAATAGATGTGCCCTTGTCACCCCTGTGTTTCAGCTCTCTCCAACAGGAAATGGCACCGGTTCAAGTTTTTTTATACTGGAAGCTACATGGAGCTAGATAAGAATCACGTCTTCCCTATGACTAAGCATTGACATTTCAATGTTTAAAATATAGTCAAAGTGATACATGGCCAACCCCACCTGAGACTCGTTTTCTTTGTCTGGAGTCCCACTTTCGAGCCTCTTGAAAGGGAAGGTGGAGTTCTCGAGGTTGTGACATTATGATGTTATGTTAAGGAAATGGAAGTTTTCTTCATTGTTGTGTCCAACGAGCTCCCTGCAAGACGGGATTGCTGCTACTGTGTTTGCGTGATGAGCGAACTGGCCTGTTGGCTCGCTGGTCCCAGACACTGGGTAGTCAATGTGATGAGTCCTCTATAGTCTTGGGCATTGACATGGGCTTTTGCAAACCTACTGCCGTCCAATACAACACATTGCCAAGCGCGCAACATTTCCTTCACAATACTGGAAGCTACATGGAGTTAGATAAGACATGGAGCGGCATTTCCTTCCAACGTTGGTCTTCTAAAGAGGAGGGAAAGGGGAAAAGAGAAAAGGGTTGTCATGTTTATGAAGTGTGCTCAAACTTTTGAAGGAAGCTTACAAAAGGAGGACAGATGGTTCAGAGTTGGCAGTGGGATTACAGAGCCTTTCACTTCTAGGTCACCAGTTTAAACACAGCCTAGGTCCAGCGTGGCAGCAAGCCATTTCCATCCATTGACTATTTTGATGTCATATGAGAAAGTTGCTAATGGCTTCCAATCCAACTCCTAGTGGACAAACCCGCTTTAGGAGAAAGGCTGAGGGACAGCACAGGCTGTGAAGACTGAAGGACACACGTATCTGAGAAGCCATATCTCCAGGTCAGGTGTCTGAGACACATGAGCATCAAGATCCTGGCTCCTTCCTGTAGGTAACATAGAAAGGGACTGAAGCCTCTGTTTGTGCTCTCTCCCACCTGTGCAAGACCACCTACAAATCCTCTAAGACACGATAACCCGAGATGCCGGTTGGTCACATACGGATTCCTAAACCAAATCCGTCCCACGCCGATAGACACGGGCATGAACAGACTCTGGCTGTTGTTGCTGCTTTGTCTTTTAGCAGCCTATCAGTCAAGGCTTTGCAGGATATTACAATTTAAGGATGAGCCCTCAACATGGGATTGTAGATAGAAGACTCCTACTCCACAACAGATGGATATATCCTCCCTACACAGAGACTATCAAATATTAAGCTTATATTATACTGGGTGCGTCTACACAAGACACTTACTGTGCATTAATAATATTGTGCAGTAGCGTGGCAGTTAAAACCTGTGCTAATAGCCTACTGTGCAGTGTTATTCAGCTAATGATTGGTAAGCATCACCAAAAAAATGTGTGCCAGCACTACTCTGGTTACTGCGCATTAAATTCGGACTTTATTAAGCAAGTACTAAACTAAATGTTCAGTATCTAAGGGTGTAGGTTGTAGCCGTGTTGGTCTAAGGACACAGGCAGACAAGGTTCTTTGGGTAAATCTGATATCTTTTATTAAAAATTGAGTTGGTCTAATACAAGATCCTCGTTAAGTTCATCACAGGGGCACAGAAGGGAATTGGTGAGGTTTTATTCACCAAGGTCCCCCCGGGGGTTACAAGAAATAATGGCCACAAGCTAGCAGAGAGCAGATTTAGATTGGACATTAGGAAGAACTTCTTCACAGTTCGAGTGGCCAAGGTCTGGAACGGGCTCCCAAGGGAGGTGGTGCTCTCCCCTACCCTGGGGGTCTTCAAGAGGAGGTTAGATAAGCATCTAGCTGGGGTCATCTAGACCCAGCAATCTTTCCTGCCTATGCAGGGGGTCGGACTCGATGATCTATTGAGGTCCCTTGCGACCCTAACATCTATGAATCTATGAATCTATAAGATATCAGATTTACCTACGCAACCTTGTTTGCCAGTATGTAAGGTGCATTAATGAAGGTGTAGATGCATCCACTTTGAACCAAGCTTTGCTTCCAATGACATCAGTACAACCTCCTTCAGACTCTGACCCAGCAAAGGACTTAAGCACATGCTTAACTTCAAGGGCATGCATCATGTTGACTTCCAATGTAACTATTCTTGTTGATTTTGCTGGATCAGGTCATCAAACCATTAGGGTTGCACATGAATAACTGAGAGCAGAATTTGCCAATTGCCTTGCACCATAAGCCTACTATACAATGGTCATACAATCGATGGTCATACAGAGATACTCAAGAGAAATCGATACGTTTGATTGAGACCCATTTTCCTAATAAAACCAACAACGACTCATAAAGCAACGGTCTTGTGAAAACCATGACTCCTCCTCCTGTTAAATTCACAGTACAGTCCACAACATGCTAGGTACCCTTACAGATAAATAGGAAGAAAGCGCCTAGGTAAAGAGCTCGCTGCATGACAATCAAAGAGGGTAGGAATGGTATTTAGTATAAAAGCAGTGTTAGTTGGTTACGAGAGACTCACCTGTATTATATCTCCCCTTTGAGTCTTCCGTGCTGATCTACAAGTATAATCTCCCTCCCCTTCCCTGCTATTAGGGGGCTAAATCCACAAGCACCGTCCCAGCGTAGGGAGGTGGAAGAGGACAGGGTGAGTGGCCTTGCAGGCTACCATGCAGAATAAGCTCCATTTGCAAGTGGCAGCAGAGGAGGGGGCTGGAGACCACCGGGGAAAACCCAAATAAAAGGGGCATGGAGGCTGGCGTGATGGATGGGACAGAGCGAGACATTCAAACTGTGTTGATCCCTTCGAAACTTCCCCTTCGAAATGAAAAAAAAAACCTAAGAGCTGTGTTACAGAAATCTGGGAACATTTTTCCTAATCTTGATGATGCATATATCCTAGAAATACTTTCTTTGATTACATATTTTCCTTTGGTTACATGTATGCAACCTCACTGAAGCTGAGCTCAGGAATTTTCACTGGAACTGTCACACCTAATTTGGGATATTATACCATATTTTATAGTATTTTACCCTTATTATATCTTACGCATATCTTCGGACCTCCATGATTTCTACATATGTGTTTTTGTAATGTAGCAAAATGGTCTTAATGGCCCTCGGGGTTAGAAATTTTCCAAAAATATTGGGATAATAAATAATCCATTTTATCCGTAAACCTTGGCTTTATGGGAAAACCAAAATAATTCGTCTTTCAAATTTATCTCGGTAGTATTTGACCCTTCCTATCTCTTACTCCATATCTTGAAAGCTCTGTGATTTCTATATATTTTTTAAAGTTGCAAAATGCTCTTAGGGCCCTTGGGTTTTGAAATCCACCAAAAAAATATCAGGATAATAAAGAATTGGCTTTGTCTGCACTTCTTATTGGGGAAAACAAAATAATTTATCATGCAAAAAGAAAAAGAAAACCTAATATTTGTGGAAGAAAGAGATTAAAAAAAAAAACCCTGCACAAATCCTTGATAAATCCAAGCCCCCACAGCTCTATTCCATTTAAAGTAAAAATAATTATCTCTAACATTTTTTTTCCTTGCGTATGTTATAAATGCAAGCAAGTGATGAAAGCTGTAGACCCAACAATAGCTCAGAAGTGGGTGTACCGTCATCTTTACTGGAAAGAGTCTGGATTCGAGTTTCATTTCAAGTTCCCTCTGATTTTCAAGGCAGTTTTGGGTTTGTTAACATGGATTGATTCGATCCCATTGCAAGAATCTGTGCTGTTCATTCCAAATTTAAACACTGCAAACCACCCAGAGCTGCAGGGCTTTTTGGCTGAAGGCTAAACAGGGCCTATTTATTCTGAGAAGAGATTCTGCACTCATAACCACCAGTTCGAACACGTGGATTTTTTTTTCCATTGAAGATTGTCCAGCAAAAAAATCAGAGGTTTCCTGCGAAGATGACAGGTGGATGGTGTGTCCAGTAGTAATTAATCTATTCCTATGCCTCTGTTTACAAAAGGCAATCAGTCACATCAGTTAAGAATCCCAAACAGGGGTGTAACTTCCCTGGATTTGCATCTTTGCGCCCATTGAAGGTGATGGCAAACGTCCCTCGTGGGAGTAAAACAGCTCTTAAAACAAAAAAAAATCATGCAAGATTGATCCTTAAAGAACAAGAAGCTTAAAACTTTGGGGTTTTTTGATTCTGGTACAACCATAGGTCTTGAAAGTAGCCAAGTAATTTAGGGGCTATATGCAACATTTACTGAAACCCATAAAAAGACTCCTTTTGACTGCAGTGGATTTAGGATGAAGGTGATTGAGATTAAGTACAACACACTTCATTTTAATGCTGCTATAATTATGTGACAGGAACAGGAGAATATAATCCAACGCTAATCATGTAGATTATTATTAAATGAAGGTTCCTGTTGATTAGAAATTTGGGGATGGGAGAGAGAGAGCATAGAGAGAGACTATTTGTGCACGACCTTATACTATCGTTTTTCAGAAAGTGCAAAGGAAGTCCTCCTGCCACTAGAGGGACCACAAGTGATCAATAGTAGTGTCACTAATTGCATCCGTGATCTAGTGAGTGGGGAGAGCAAAAAGACCCACCCCAATGTACATCAACAGAAAAGAGCAAGAGGCATAAAAGAAAAGTACTTGTCATGCTTCTAAGCAGGTATTAAGCAACCAGGTAAAATACCTATAGCAGGTCTTGAAAAGATATATTATATTAAAGTACGGACAAAATTAAGTGATACAATATAAGTAATGAGACACACTGCAAAACCTGTGCAAGACGAGTCTTTGAGAAAAATGGAGCGGAAAAGATGCTGTGTTTGGAGTTGCTAGGAGTGGTCATTATTCATAACACACCGAGCGGCATCCCACACATTACCACAATGAAACATCTGATGTATAAAAATAGTATTCGCTTTTTTATCCTTAGTTCATGAGCACTGCTACTAAGGATGATGCATCGCCACAGAACCGAGATAAGAAATGGTTGCTTCGCGGTCACAGAAATAGCACAAAGTCATCTTCCACGAAGCAGCCCGATGGGCTTCAAAAGTACCGTTCTGCTCATGGTGTCACGGTCATTTGCCGTTCGCATCCTGTGGAGCTCTGCCATGGTTTGACCTGACAATATTTTCTTCATCAAAAATTGTTCTACGTCACACAGAGGCATTTAAAAGGAAGGGGTAAGACTCTCTTCCCTCTGCGCTACCAAACATCTATCTAATGCCGTGCAGCCGGGCAGAGTGCCCACTGCCTTCCCCTTTATCCAGGGGCTGCTCGGAGAAGGACATCTGGAAAAAAATTTTTTTTTAAAATAACCCACCCCCCAAAAAAAGAGTGGCAAGTCACTGCCCCTCTCCCCTCTTTTAAAAAAAAAAATCCCTCATTTAAAAGAAAAAAATGTCAGGAAAGTAGGAGAAAACAAAACTGCTGGCTCTCTCTATTTGTATAGGAAAGAGAAGCAATGGAAGAAGCAAGTCATACAGCTATTACCCTCTCTGCAACACTTCTAAGGTTAAAGGGATAAAAATCCATCAATTTGTATAGCCTGACCTTGCAGTGTTGGTTTTCATCTGAATTCAGATGTGCAGGATTAACCCAGTGAGGTTTACATGACAGTGATTTAAAAGCTGCATTACGGGGCCTTCCAGCAAATTACATTAATCGGAATCTTTAATCGGGGGCGGGAGGGGAAGGAGAGAGAAGTCTCTTATCTGACGTGCGGCATATGATAAACAGATGTCTCCCAGCACAGATAACTATGAACGCAACGTTCATGCTGAATCGCTGCAAACCAACCATGTCACCAGTGCTGAGGACGGGGTAGTTAGCAAAAAATGTGGTTGGAGAACTGCTTAGGGCTCGAGCCAAGCAACATCTCAGTTAGAGAACCAATATACCCAACTCCAAACCTGCGGTCAAGAAAAGCCCTGTTCAGACGCTGCCCAGCCATGGAGTCACAGAAACAGAGACCATGAGGGTTGGATGGGACCTCAGGAGGTCACATCTAGTCCAACCCCTGCTCCAAGCAGGACCAGCCCCATCTACATCATTCCAGCCAAGGATTTGTCTAGCCAGGTCTTAAAAACCTCCAAGGATGGAGATTCCACCACCTCTCTGGTTGGCCTGTTGCAGTGTTTTATTACCCTCCTAATGAGCAAGTTTTTCCTAATATCCAACTTCAACTTCCTTTGCTGCAACTGGAGCCCATTGCTCCTTGTCCTGCCGTCTGCCCCCACTGAGAACAGCCCAGCTCCATCCTCTTTGCAACCCCTCTAATGGGAGGCTGCTATCAAATCCCGCCCTCCGTCTTCTCTTCTGCAAACTAACTAAGCCCAGTTCGCTCAGCCTCTGCTCACGAGCCCCCCAACCATTTTCATTGCCCTCCACTGGACTCTCTCCACTTAAGCTCGGTTATAATCCTGAACAGGAAAGATTAAGTCCTGTGAAGAGCCCAATCTGAGAAATATGCTCAGCCCACGCCAACGGGATTAGGCACTTCATCTCCAGCCACTCAATCATGGGAGAGGCCATTCTTCCCTAGCGGTTACAGCCCTGGTCAAGGAGGTGGGAGACCTGGGTTCAATGTGCTTCTCAGCCAGACATGGCTCAACTCCTTATCTCCCATCCTATGTGATGAGTAGCCAAGAGGGAACAAGCCCCTGTAACCAAGTCAGGGCACTTCCCTAGGGAGAGGGGAGACCCGTGTCCCATGCTCAATTCCATAAGATTGCTTCTGTACTTTGAGCAGTCATTGGATAAAACGATATTTGGCCAAGAAACTCTAGCACATCTCTACTACGCCTGTGAAAAATTGCATTTTTCAAGGGCTTACACCATGGCCCGATTTGGGTGGAATTTCACTGGGGCAGGAAAAGGCATATCCCTAACACAGGGCTCGCACCTTTTGTGCATTTTCGATTCCTACTCCAAGCTGCGGAGGGCTAGAGTTTCTCAAATGAAAAGGTTAAAAAATAAATCAACAGAATGGCAATGGCATTTTTTCCACTTCCCTCATTCTTGGAAATGCCTGAACCCATTGTCCTGAAAATGAATGAAATAAAAACAAAGGAGCGTTGTGTAGTGTCCCCCTCTCCCCCAAATACACACCCGCATGTAGCATTTTAAAGCATAGCAAAAGAGCTTGATTCCCTGAAATGCAGGGCTTAGAAGGGGAAATATCAAGCTACCTTAATAGCAGGCAGAGTTAGCAGTGATGCCTATGAAGATAATACACCCAAATCTTTATGGAGAAGGCTTTCAGGAAATAATCCATTTGTTTTTTTAAATTGCACTATTAAATTTAGTAAGAAATAGTCATTGTTCTTGGGTCAAAAAAACCAAACCCAGATAAAGATTATTTCCAACATTTTTAATATTTCTTTTTAGGTGAAGTCTAGTCTCTTTCTATACAATCCTGTTGGATTCCCCGCTGGATCCGATTACTAAGATGTTGACCTAAGGGTTATGCTGGAGACGTGATCTCCATGAACTTGCAGATCTGAACTGGATCTCCTCTCTCTCAAGGATACACATGAACTGGACATTGGATGTTCTCTGTCTCCCGAGGCAGCCAAATTGAGACCAGAACAAAGCTTTGATGTGAATGAAAATCTACTAGCACTTACAGCTAAATAAAGAAAAATGATTATTTTGTTATGGAAACCAGTGCAGGAAATCTTGAATTAGTCAGTAAATCCTGACCTCTCATTGCACCATTGGAAAAAGTACATGTTGTTCGAACACTTTGAAGATTAAGAAGCAAATAAGAGTGTGGGTGGGGGGGGGAAGTGTGCAAAATTTCTAGGCATCCCACCTCAGTCTAAAACACTTTTCAGTACGAAAGAAACTTTCCATATATTTCTTTAAGGATAAAACGTGACTTTTGCCAACTCCAAATTGGGTTACTTTTTTGTGGCTAAGTCCAATAGCTAGATCTATCGCAAAAGCTTTAGCAGATACTGTGAGTGAACCGTATGCTAATTGCTTCCATACCCTCTCGTTAACATGAAAAGCAACACAAATAAACAACAACAAAAGTTGCTATGTCCCAATCAGGAGAGTATTCCTTAAAAAGCTCCTTTTCTGGCCTGCCAAGTATCTCTTTCCATGTTTCCCACCAAAAGGACTATCAGAATAAAATAGGGCTGTACTATGCCATTACGTTCTATTGTATTTTAAATATATATAGCACCTTTTAATGGCAAAACATTGGCATGAGTGCTGGAAGGAATCCACTCCACCACGGGATGACCTGGCAGTGATCTAGAGGAGTGAGAAAGCAGCTCAGCACAGTGCAATGCCACATCAAGATGCAAACTCAGCGTGATGCGTTGCATCGTGTGTTGTGTCAGGGCTGAGTGCAGTTTTGCTAAGAGGCTGGACAGTAGATTTGTATGGGATGCTTTGGATAGGGATGATCCTGCCTTAGGCAAGGGGTTGGACTAGATGACCTCTCGCAGTCCCTACCAGCCCTTCGTCTCTATGGTCCTATGAAACTCAGGCCCCCCAAAGCGGCGTAGCATAATGCCCCTCCAGGATAATCAGGCCTGCACCTGACCAGGGCTAGGACTGCCACGCTCATGTGCTTATACTGCATCCAGGGCCAGAGTTAGCTCAAGTATCTCTATACAGCAATGCAGTGAGCTGCTCGGCCCAGTCCCCAGTAGACTCAAAAATATTAAATTGGTTGTATAGAGCAGGAAGCAGGATTGGTTCAGCAATATATTTAGGATGGAACAACCCCATGCACCGGTGCAGGCTGGGGCTAACCAGCTGGGCAGCAGATCTGCAGAAAAGGACCTGGGGGTGACAGTGGACAATAAGCTGAATATGAGCCAGCAGTGTGCTCTTGCTGCCACCCCCCACCCCCAAATATCTGAATGCAAAGCAACATCTCCATACTCAAGTACTCAAGGAAGAACATTTTGTGCCCAACAGGTCCTCAGTGGGTCCAATAAAGGATAGTACCAAAAAATATTCCCTGCGCCATCCTGGCTACAGCCCTGCTTACGCTAACCTCTCGGTTATACATGAAAGCAAGGTGCAGCATGCCACCTGATAAAGGATCTGCATTTTTACCCAAAAAGGGTAACTCTCATCACCCACATCTTACAGGTACGGGCCCTGACACACTGAGAGGTTAAGGGCTGGATTCAGGAAGGTACTTAAGCGTGCGAGTAGGGCCACTTCAGTCAATGGCTCTGTTCAAACACAGGCACCAGTTTAAGCAAGTTAAGTAGCTTCTTGAATGGAACAACTTCCTCTATCAAAGGTTATCAGGCCACACGTCAGTGCCAGAGCCAAGGATAAAACCCAGGCCTCCTGCCTCTCATACCGTCCCTCCATCCTTCTGGACCAGACCTGTCCCAACTCCCTTGAGGCCAGAGGGAAATCGGCATTTGCTTAGATTGCAGAATCAGGCACTACAGAGAGATTTTATCATTTTCCATTTCAATTTACCAGTGGGAACAAGACTTTTAAAAAAAGGATGCCGGCTTGTGTCTGGTGAATATAGCGGGATGCATTTGGATGGGAAAAAGCCACAGAGCACCGAGGGGCTTACAGAGTCATAAGTGTGCATCAGTGCCATCAGGAGGATATGACTTGGCCTCTATGGACTTTATCTAATCCTACCTCCCTTGTTTTGTACATCCTTCCATCCTTCACGCCCTATAAAGATACCCAGCTGCTGGTTCAAATTTGCAAACTCTTGGCTTTAAAAAAAAATATGGTTGGGAATGTAGCATGTGTACCTACTACAGAGCTCTTGATGTATTCCCCGTTTGCTCTGGGGTCCAATCCTGCAAGTCTCTGAGCAGTATGGGAGTAGAGCATGCAGCACCTTGTAATATCCATCCTTCATCTCCCACTCGGTGCCTGCTAGATCAACCACCCCACAATATGAACAGTTTTTCACCTTGGCCCCTCACAACCAAGACCTGGCTCTAAACGTGATGTTAGCGGAAAACCAGTCGTGCAAGCTGATGAAAAAGCCACTGTTGAATCACCTGGTTGCCCTCTCCAAAGCAAGGCCGTGGTTCTTCTACAGTGGTGACCCAAATGCAGCACAGGATTTCACTTTGGCACGTACAGACATACCTGTGGGATCACCGCTTTTCATATACAATGCTAATTCATTTCTCCGAGACCCAAAGAGCGGCAACATTTCACAGCACCGAGTCACTGGCTGTCCCGTGTTTTATTCCTCTAGCAAGCCATCTATAAGCTCTTCCAGCCCCGCTTCAGAAGAGCGTGGAGAGGTGGCTAGCTGTGTGATGCTGAACAGCTCAAGCTCTTGCACGTGGATGTGTGGGACAGCAGCTTGACTTGGGAGGGAACAAGCCGCAGCCAGAGAGGACGGCTCTGGTGTTGAAACCAAAAAGGTGAATGCCTCGAGCGTGGCTGCAGGAATCTTCTGGGACCAATGTTACCTCCTATTGATTTCTATTCACAGATCCTGTTCGAGAGCTCGTGGAAAGGGCTGGATTCGCAGACCTGAGAGAAACCCTCAGCTGCTGAAAACTATCACAAAACCAATGGAGACGAACATTTTGATCATTCCCCAACCCCTCCGCTGACGTTTGCTCCCCGCAGTGAAATCTAGGCCCTGGGAGTTTCGTCTTTCTTTTAAACGAGCCCAAGATTTCACCCCCAATGACCAAAGCTGCAGAATTCATTTGATAGAAGAAGCACCCTCCATCTGTGGCAGCCCTTGGGCCTCATGCCCGATCTGCAATGAGAGCAAAGTGCAGTCTCTCCTCTCTGTTTGGCGCTAAATGTGATCCCTAGCCTAGCGCTGCAACACAAGCATGTGCCATCTAGCATGCGAGGCGTAAGCATCTAAGGTGAAGAGAGTCACTCTTGCTGGTCACCACTGTTCTTGTCCCACTTGTTTCTCCTGATTCTCCCCAGGAGAGGAGAGGCTTCAAACAAATCCTTTGCATTGCATTTTAGGCATATCATTTGTGTTGGATTTTATGCAAACTTTCGTGGCTGCAGCATCTCAAGAGACAGGTTCACACTGAAACCCTCTTATGGCAGGTAACGTACCTCCTTCCCCGGTCTGAAAACTTCCTGCTGGCTTGAGTGGGACTCACTGGCTCCCGGGCCACTCACATGTAGGCTAGGTCCAGTGGTCTAGCGCTGAGAAGAGAAAAGCTCAGTTCCCCGCTCCACCATCGCAGTCTTCTTGGGTGACCGTGACCAAGTCAACTAGTATTTTGGCGCCTCGTTTTCTCTAGTGTAAACAAGGGGATAAGAGCAGCCCCCCAATGCAGAGGGGCGTAGGGAGGATAAGTGCATGAAAACAACATGTGACGGGGTGTAGGTTGTAGCCGTGTTGGTCTAAGGACATCAGCAGACACGGTTCTTTGGGGGAATCTGACATCTTTTATTAGACCAACTCAAATTTGAGTTGGTCTAATAAAAGATGTCAGATTCCCCTGAAGCAACATGGCATTCAGACACACTGCGGGGAGGAGATGGGAAGAGGCACACAAGTATCACAGATACACGGTATGTTGTTGATTACTTGTATTACCGGAGCACACGGGAACACCAGCTATGGTTCAAAACCCTACTGTGCTAAGATCTGCACAAACAGAGCAACTATAGTTCCTGTCCCAAAGGGCTTTCCAAGGATAAAACAAGAATCATAAATGGATAGAGACATGCAGGGAAGCATGAGAAAACAGTGAGTTCGATAGGATAGACAGTGGCCTCTTCAGACTAGTGGTTTAACAGTTGTAAATGTCTTGGTAGGCATCACTGAAAAGGAGAATTGTAAGAAGACAAGGCTCTTTGGGTAAATGTGATATCTTTTATTAGACCCATGAACCCAAAGAGCCTTGTCTGCCTATGTCCTTAGACCAACACGGCTACAACCAACATGCCCGAAACTTGGAAGATATTAAATTGCAAGAAGGAATTTAAAAGGAGGACAATGGTGTGGTTTCATAGATATGAACTAGGAAGATCACCCGAGCTCCCAAAGAGGCTTGTGTGAAAGGGCAGTCGGCATCAAGGGCCCATGAAAGGCTGAGTTGGCCCTTGGATATTGAAGGATAATTGGCAGGATGGGGGGGAGACCAGGCAGGGCTTTGAAAGTGAAAACAATCAGCTTATGAAGGGAATCAACAGCCATGGCAATGGAAGAAGAGGCAGGGAGAGGACTGACTGCAGACAAGAAGTCATCAGTGATGGCTGGGAGTCATGCAGAAGTTGCGTGAAGCTGTGGGGCAGTGCCGAAAGAAAGCGGGTGATACTTGAATAAGAGCTCAACAACAGAGTGATCGGAGACAGCAGTACTTAGAGAAGACCAAAGTGAAGCAAATGGCCTCTGTAAGAGAGTGTACCCCATGACCAACCCTAGATTGCGGGGAGGTTACAGATAGCTAGGACCTTTTTGGAGAAGTAGCTATTCTAGAGCTAGCAACAGAGGCAAAGGAAAGAGAGGGGTGTTTGGTGATGAATAGTGGTTCAAGCAGGGCAGAGATGAAGGTGGAGAAGGCAGAGATAGAGGACGAGTCTGAGTTAGAGCAAAGGCCAGAGGTGAAACTAAAGGATGCTGCTGTGTGGCCTAGACTCACGCTGGTGAGAGTGGAGTGGAGAGGTCGGAGTTGGGAAGAGGAGTGGATGGACTTGGTGGGAACTGTAGAGGGCTGAGGGTAACCAGGGAAGGGAGATGGAGCCCATGGAGGAGGAAAAGGCAGATCTTAAGAAGATAGAAAAGAAAATCAAATATGAGGGTCTGCAAAGAGAGTTGAGAGGAGTTAGAGATTAGTGGCTGATGGACAGGTTTACCAATCAAAACCTGGTGCGGACAGCCTCATGGGATGCTCCCAGCAGGGCATCAAGTCTTGGTTGTCTGGAGAGTACCGAGTATGGGCGCAGCTCTCAGCCACCATCCTCACTGCTACAGGAGAAAGCACTGAATCCCAGCTGGGCATGAGCCCCTACTGTGTAGGGAAGGATATATCCTCCGTGTCATCATCGTCCCCAATCCTCACCCCCAAACACACGCACACACTCATTAACTTCTAAAGGGAACCAACTCCAGCCCAGCTTCTCTGTCCCTTGTTCTTGGAAACCTGAACATGGCTACAGCCATGCAAGTTTAGGACAAATAAGGAAGAAAAACCCTATCCCCTACCCACCACCACCCCTTGCTGATGGTTGCTTTCAGGCAGAGCAAAATCTAGCCAATGCTTTTTCTCAAGAAAATGGTATTTGACATTTTGCTCTTATAAGCCATGATCCCAATAGTCCGATAGTTGGTCACTTATTATTTCAGACCTTAAAACAGCCAGCTTTTGGTATGCTGTTATCAGCTAAGTCACTATTTATCTCCATTTATCAAGATCTGAGCTGTGATGTTTATTCCCACCACCCTGTGGATGGAGAAGGTCCACTGCAAAGATTTTTTTTTTTCCCAGTCATTTTTTTGTTCCTTTTTAAAGGCATTTTCTGCAGCTGTGTGGCTGTCATTTGGTTGCAGTGCTGGAAAGAGAGGCATCCAAGTTGTGCAACTCCCCAAAATGAAACTGGACTCCAACAAGCTGATGGGCCATGGACTAGTCATCGTTCCAGAAGGTCCTGTGCAATTTTTGCTGGTATGCTTTCACCTGGAGAGCATGCCACACAAAAAAAGGAGATATTTGTTCTTTCCAAATGTTATCTGAAATTCCCTCCCGGGAACATCATTTTTAAACCTTCCCTGTCCTCCAAGACGCAGCCTTTTACAAACCTAACACCATATTTAAATCTCACCACGTTCATCGCAGTGGGGGAGAAGTGCAATGAGTGGGTGTCGCTATCAGATGTGGTGGTCAACAGGAACAGCCTGTAAGAAAATAGCGCAGAGCTTTAAAAGCGGTTGTGAGATGCATAGCATGAAACGGGCATTAAAAGGGTGACATACTAGGACAACAGAAACCCTACTGCCCGCTGATACATAACCTAGCTGTCTTCCTTGGATTCCCCACAAAGGGTGGAAATCCTGACCCCACTCAAGCCAATTGCAAAACTGCCAATGTCTTCCATGGAGCTTTGATTTCAACTGAGAAAAAAAAAGAATTATTTTGCAAATATCTAGTTGGTTTAATAAAAGCTATCACCTCTTGCAATTTCAACTGAGAGCATTTGCGGGGGGTCAACACAGCATTTCAGCTGTGATGGCCAGTGTATTTGGCAAGTGCATTAGGATAAGCTATCACGTACATGAGCAAGCATGAGCTGAACACATTGCTTCTAGACGCAGATGATCAGAAAGTTTCGGGGTAATCCTGGTCCACATCTAATTCTAGAAAATCCACTGAGAAACTACACAGAGACTTCATGTGAACTCTATCCATTTCTTTCCATCTTCATTGCTTTCCACCTTCACTGACTCTTCACATCCATCTTCACAATTCATTTCTTTCCATCTTCACCGCAACTGAAAATGACTTACCACTACCGCAGGTTTATGGCACAAAATGCAGGTAGGGTTTGCAACGGGATGACTTAGATGCACTAGAGAGTTTAGGCCAGAACTGAAGTGCAATCAACTCTCAGTTTTCTTTGGTAGTAATCTCCTAAGAGATTTGTGCGAACAAGGAATGCAGGAAGGAGCTGCTAGGTTTCCATCTACTTGACACCAAGTTGAGCAATGCCCATTAGCTATCGTTGCATTTGGCATTTCCTTGCTCATGTCTTTGTCCTGGCTCCAAACACTGCACACGGCAACTACGTTCTATTTGTAGACGCTTACAATCGCAGCGACATTTTTCTCCAAAAATTACTCGCAAAGAAAAATGCTGCCTATTTTTGGACACTTGCAGAATATCCCAAGCCATAATTCAGACTGGATTCCCACAAACAGATGCAACAAGCAAGTCAAGAGTCCATTTAGACCCTGGAGGACTATCCAAACAGTTTGTATTTTATTGTCCTGATATGTTTAGGTTGGTGGGTTTTTTTTAAAACTGGAATTGTAGGATTTGCCCTTTGCAGCTGCATGAACTGCATGTTAAGAGTAATGGAGCATGCTCAAATCTCTCTCTGTTTGGGGGACATTTTTCCTAGGCATTTTGTCTTTGTAACAATACCCAGAACTCCCGAAATATTGGGAAGGTCATTTGTTTCCTAGCAGATAGATTCCCTTATCCAGAGCTTACTAGAGCCCATACAACAATTTATAAACTCTAAGCTCTTTTTCTCCCTCAAGATGAAGTGCTTTAGTGTTGAAGCCAAACTAAATCTTTAAATGGTAGAAGAGGCATTTGGGGTTTTTTTTTTTTCTACCCAGCTGACAGTAGGTTTACAGTTTATAATCTGGCCTTTGTAAAGGCATTTGTCAGCCTGTATATTTCATTTTAAAACGCGACCACCCATGTGGAGGGACAGGCAGGAAGCATTTGTTCACTTGCACCAACAGTCCATTTGAAGTTTGGCTGCTAAATAACAGAATTTAGTCACAAAGGCGAACTTTTTTGGCATTATCTTGCTCCCATCTCGGTTCAAAAAGCAGCCTTTGTTTATAGGAAGCAAGTCCTCCACTCTAAATTTGGAAATTCTACATATTCTCCTAATCCTCGAGTCCTAGCGGGGATGCTGGCTACTCATCTTTGGCCCCACAAAAGACAGATCCGCTTTCATCTGCTCTTGAAGGGTCCCCACTCAAGCCGCCCCGCCAAAGGAAAAAGAAACTTAGCACTAGAGGGGCAAAGGGGAAATTTTCAATGTACATTAATAATGCAGCCAAGGGAGTCCAAGCCCATCATCCCGGTAATCTGATGTCGAGGATTGGTTTCCATGTTCAGTTTACGTTTGGAAGGACAGGCTGTTTGCAACGTTGCCACTTTTGCCGCTCAGCAGAAACCTGGCCCAAAGAAACTGAAAGCTGAAGAATAGCTACAAAAAAATGGCCGGCCATCCCCTGGTTGGTTGATGAGCCCATGTGTGCTTGGAAATGAGAGAGAAAATAGCAGGTCAGATGCGAGGGATTCTTCCAGACAGTAATGGATAGACCATTGCATTCCTTCTCCCAGCCGTGTAAGTAACACTCACATTTTATCTCCCGTGCTCAAAAGTTTCAAGGGAGGAAATAGTACGGTTCGAGCTGCAGATAAAGACTTTGACTCTTTTTTTTTTTTCAGTTGCAAAGTATGCTGATAAGTCTCTTTACCAAAAACCCAAGATCTCAGCATTTAGCATACACCTCTACCGTCTTGCCCACCGTGGCCTAGACAATCCCTTTTTGGGGGGTTCCACGCTCAATGACAACCCATCCAAAATAGCCATAATCCTCCTATTCTGCACTTTCCTACTAGCACTCAAGTCCTCACTGAATCCAACCCCTTGGGTTACTCCTACCGGGAATCTCCTTTCTTTTTTTTCCTCCCATGACGGTCTCTGCTTCTGGTGCTTCAGAAATGCTCCTTTGGGGGCCACATCCATTTAGTCAAGTCAGGAAAGAGTCAAGCAACTATGCAAAAACTGAGTGAAATATATAAAGCTCACTGCACTGGTACAGCTCAGCAGTCAACTACACTAGCTGGAGGGCAGAAGCAGCAGGAGGCACTAGATAAAATGTGTAGGGCCACTCACCTGCAGTCCTAATGCAGGAAAGAGCTGCCATATAAGCATTCCCTGCAGAGGTGTGAGGAGGCAGAGATGTCCATAGCCCTTGATTAATGCACAAAAAGAGACACCCCAAGTTAAATAATGGGAGTGGAGGGGTCCTATAGCCAAAGATATTTAAGGCTCAAACGTTAAAATGATGTCCCAGATGCAGACACTATTATGTAACGTCGTAATGCCCCTACCACCCATACAGAAGAGCGATACGGTTGTGTCCGGCTGGAAGCGGGTGTTTCCATGGGATAACACAGGCATGCTTGATGCGTATATAGAAGGGATAGGTGACACAGCCTGAGATCCCTACCTCATCCAAGCTCCAATCCAGCTCTGGAAAAAACTAGTGTGTTGGGCAGGGACTGAGGTTTTACACACAAATAACGTCCTTCCATAACAGGCTGGAGTAGTCATAAAGTAGCTATAAAGATGACCGGTTTGCTTCAAGTTCTGATCTCTTTTGGTAAAGAGGAGAGTCACACCATCATCAACTTTCTTTTCTTCCAACTCAGGCATTCAAAAAATTATGAGTCAGTTCCCAGGAAACTGGGCAACTGGCATTAAAACTCCAGCGTGTACTTTGAAAACTATCCACGCTGAGTTCCTTGCATTTCCCTTTGGATGCCTGAGACTTGCTGGTCCACCGGCTTCCTGTTTTCCAGCTCCTGGCTGCCACCCCAAAAGCTAGACTCTCACTTTTTTAATGACAGTGGATAGTCTCCGTCGTGAGATGTCATGATTGCAGAAGGCAGGGCTTCCAGGAAAAAAAGGATAAACACCAAATCTCACAATTAAATTGCAAGTGTTGGCATTGCCACAGGCATGCCCTCATCCAACTGTGCTGTCTAGGGGTTTTTGCCGAAGACTACAATGAAGTGATGGGCAAGAACATAAAAACAACAAGACAGAAGGAAGAGAGGGAGGGGGAAGGTGCTTTGGAGGAGAGACAAGGAGAAACCTAACAGTCAAAGCAGGGAGGACTGAGCAAGCTTAAATTCTCTTTTTGCAACACGCAGCCGCGACGTTTCATTGTGCTTCTCACCTGACACTGTGCTGATGCCTAGCAAAAGTATCAAGCAATGCTGAACCCACCCCTCTGATCTGGGTGGGCACAAGTGCAAGCACAGAACTGCAGAAAGCAGAGATCCCGACCCGGTTTTATTTCTCCCGTCCAAACACAGGCCGTTTCAGGGTCCGGGGCGGTTTTTTTCCCGTGCATTTCCAGAGCTCGACTGTCTCGCTGTACATAAGTTGTTCCAGGCTTCCTAGCAAGCAAATACACTTTCCAAAACAGGTATCAAATTTCGGTTCGTGGCTAATAGCTTAAACTTTGCTTTTAGCGGTAGTGCTGAGTAATGTAACGTTAGAACAATGAGGATTGCCATATTCTTTACTAATTTGTACAAGTTGTGCTGATTTGAATCGTTAGGGTCAAAATGCAGCCCTGGGCAGAAGGCCAAATACGAGACCTGGGCACCGCTTCAGACTCACTTAAGATCTCAAAATAGGATTGTAGTGATGCAGGGGACTTTTCTTGGCCTGCTGTAACGGGGTGACTTCCTGCCTAGGTGCTCTCAAGCTGCCTGAGATCCCTTTCTCCCTTCAGCCTGTATGTCTGATCCTTCAGGAGGCCAGGAAACTGCCCTCGCACCGACACAGAAGCCCTCTACTGCTGTGCCCTCCTGGAAGCAGGATTTCCATGGGATAATGCACATGAGTTTATATAGCATGAAGCAAATCTCACTGAGGTCCCAAACAGAAGCGCGGAAAAAAAAAGATAAGCTCAGATTCAGGTAGCACGCTACAGACATAATGCACATTGATGCATGAGCATGCACACAAGCACGTGCACACACAAACACGCTTATTTTTATATGGATTAATTTATACCTTTAAAATAGCAATGCCTTCAAAATAACAGAGCTATTTGAATCCAAGGGCTTGGTCTCATTTCAAGCAGATAACAACACAGTGCGTGTCTGAAGCATCATTATCCTAAAAGCACAAAGCGCGTTCGTGTTCACGAATTAAGCTTCACAGTCCCCCTTCCGAAGTGGCAAAGCTTGCTGTTGCCACTTTATAGGCAGGGAAACCAAGGCACATCTCTGCCTAGTGACTTACCCTGGCCGCAAAGGAAGAGCAAAACTCAAGCACTGCAAAAATTCGCAGGCTTTAGCCCAAGCACAAGCTTCCCCGTTAGATGCAGTTTTCGTTCCATCACGCGCCTCTTATTTCCAACTTTCCCACGGCTCGCTCATTGGGTCCGTTCATCACAAACCCATCTACCCCACTCTCCCATCTCCACTGCAGCTGGGGATCAGCTGTCCGGGTGTCTTATCATTTTCAAGCCAATGCCATGACTGTGCTGAGGTTTGTTGGCCAAGGGAAGTGTCTGCAGATGTGGGAGCCTGCACAGATAAACTAATCAGGATTTTTGCTTCTGCCATAATGACGGCCTAGCTGTGAGCGTGTCATTAGAGGTCAGGAGGGAGTGTCCACATGGGCAAATTAATTTCAGAGTAGATGCCACAAAATATTTTGTTCAATGTCTTCCATCTATAATCAGAGACCGAAGGGGCAGAGGAGTAGCCATAACAGGTCTGTGTAGCAATACTGCGTTCTAGCCCAGCCCAAAGTCACAGTGTCTTTTTCCAGTAAGCATCACTTAAAAAAAACCAAAAAACTCATGTTCGCAGTGGCTCATCAGCGGTTAATACGATAGCTCTTGAAAGCAAGCCAGTGACAGTGTGGATTGCAGTCGGAGCTAAAGTGCTAGGCGTGCACAGAGAATTTGAAAGGGAACAGTGAACGAGTCAACAACAATAGTAGTCTGCAAAATCCAAAGCCAGGAACGCATCCAAGTTTCAGGAGGTGGGAGAAAGGATCAGCTCAAAGGCAGAAATTACAGCAGAAAGGCGCTCTAAAAGGTCCAGCTACTAACTGAGCTGCACGACAGCTAACTGTTCAATTCGTCTTCTCTGGCCCAGAAGAGACTGAGGCTGAACAGCAGCATCCCAGGTGCACTGGTTGCACCTAGATTTTAAGATCAGTGCAGCAGGGATTTAAAAAAAAATCAGGGAACTAACAGGACATTTGCAAAGGTTCATATTGTTTGCCCTGCTTGCACCTTATGCCCCTTCCTGTGAATGCCTGGTCTTCTAGGTAGAGGATGTAATCTTTTTTGAGTTCAAGCGCTGTCTCTTAGTCTGTGCTTGTATTGCACCTTGCATACTGGATTAGGAGCTCTGTCCCGTGTTAACAACTTGCAATTGCTGTAAGAGGCAATAGGAATATTTTATCAATATAAATAGTGACCGTGCCCCAACTGCATCAGTGGTTGCTCGGGGCGTGTTAACCGCCCTTGGAACAAATCGGCTGCGTGAAACAACAAAGAGCATCAAATACAAACAGAGATACTATAGAAACCGGAGCGGGATAGGAGCTAGCGAGTTATCACACCTGCCTCCCCACTCCCAGCCCGCTCCTTGTAGGATGGCTCCCTGCAGCCTATATTCCCTACAGCTTCATCAGTGCTCGAAAGCATGAATCCTGTCAAGACAGTGACAAGCTCAATTAAAGATAAGGAGCTCCTACATGCAGAGTAACACTCCACCCGTAAGCTCTCCTCCTATTTGAGCTTTTTTAAAAAGTATTAATCCTTCATAAGACAGATTCAGGAAATCTGGCTTCTATTACTAACTCTGCCACCAAGTCGCTGTGTGATATGAAGGTAAGGCGGTGCGTTATCTGGGCCTCCGGTGCTTCCCATCAAGTCCCATCGAAAGGTAAACATATGCCAGGCATGACTACGCAGTTACCAAAGACATCTCGTATTTGAAGCATGGGAGGGAACTTCAAAATCAGACGCACCCTTGTTATTTATAGGAGGTTAAAAAGAAAAAAAAGGGCTAGCAACTTTTTTATTTAATTTAAAGCAATTTTTTTACATTCGAAATTAAAGCAAATCAGGGCACATGTTGAGATATTTTTTGAACTAAAAGCAAATCAGGGCATATGTTGAGATATTTTTTTAACTTAAAGTAAATCAGGGCACACTGATCTTTTTTTTTAACTTAAAGCAAATCAGGGCACATACTGAGATATTTTTTGAACTTAAAGCAAATCAGGGCATATGTTGAGATTTTTTTGAACTTAAATCAGGGCACATGTTGAGCTATTTTTCGAACTTAAAGTAAATCAGGGCACACATTGATTTTTTTTTAACTTAAAGCAAATCAGGGCGCATGTTGAGATATTGTTTAACTTAAAGCAAATCAGGGCACGTGTTGATACTTTTCACACTTTTCGAACTTTTTTTTGCCAATGCAAAAAAATGCCAGCAGTATTTCTGCAAAGTTTCAATGAATGCAACATTTTTAAGTGTTGGTCTCAGTTCATTTACACTTCCTTGCTGTTTATTAGGAATCATTGTGGAGATCCCTCCCTTGAAAATGCTTTTTTTTTCTTTTGCTGAAGGAGGCATTATACACATTTTCTGCATTTCTTCTTAAGACTGTCTTCTTCACAGCAATTTCCACAATCAGCAGTTTATTCTGTATAAATGTTTCTTTTTTTTTTCTCAGTTGGCAAATCTATCCTCTAAAAATTCAAGTAGAGAGAGACCAGCGCGTGTTTGCTTTCTGTATCTCTTGCTGAGTTTTAATCCATTATGTCTGCTGTATGTTTGGAAGTCTAGCAAAGCAGGTATTAAGAGAGGTGGGTGTTTCTCAATGCTGAAGTAAAAGATACGTTCCTACTAATCATTATGTTAAGGATTACATGTTTAATCATGAGAGCTAAAGTGGATCGTGAACTGGGAGCAGGAGTTAAGAAGACCACGGCCTCTTAGGAACATGCTGTTTCTTTGAGTTCGCCTAAGACCATCTCCAGAGGCAGACTAGACTGCAACCTGTTTCCAGCAGATCTGCTCTCCGATAAGTCAAGCTGTACTCGCTGCTTCCTGCCAACTCTGATTCAGACGCCCAGAAGGATGCAAATTCAAACTGAAATCTTCCAGATGCAGGGATGTCTGCTAAGATACCAGACCTGTTCGTTGGCTTGCGTTTTGTTTCCAAGGGATAGCTGAATTTCCCATTACTCCTGGATGAAATCAGAGACGCTTATGAAACGGCTATTTGGGTCTTAATTATAACTAGCTATTCAGAATGAGACGCAGGGTTCTGGGGACACGAGAGCAGTCAAATTAACCTGCATCTTTGTGCATGCGTGATAAAACTGGGTTTACAGTGCATTTACATCTCAGTAAATTCGTTGTGGGAGTACGGCCCCGGTGTAAGACTTCCTCATTCAGTCAATAAAGATGATGGCATTATGTTATTAGTTTTAGCCTTACGAATCCTATTGCCCAACACTCAACCTTTATTTATTATTTGTAAGAGGCATATATCATGCTGGCTTATAACTGTAAATACTCTACTTAAACAGGTCACAGCACATCCTCTTTGTTTAAAGTCAAAGCCATGATGTTTTACATAAGTTTGTTTCCTTTCCAAGTTGAAAGGTCTTAAAGATAAACCCACATGTATCCTAATTTCATGAACCTTCGACGGAGCGCAGTTTGGCGTGCGGACTCGATGCATCCCATTACTACCGCCCATTTCCGCTCGTAGCCATGGAAGACAAATCGCTAAGGGAGGAACACATTGGCCTGTAGGCAACAGGTTTTTACATTTTGCTGCAGCCGGGGAGTGGGGAAAAAACGGAGAAGGCTTTCTGCGACTAGTTTCCTCAAACAGTTATTCTAAATACTTTGCTCTCTGTCCTATTGGAAGGCAACAGAGGGGTGCTCATTGGAAAGTATTAATATACAACTGTGCCCAAGGCATAGTCATATAATAATACAAATACTGCTTCATGGCCTTATCACACGACTTAGCCTTAAAATGACTTGAGTCAACCATTTTACCATTGAGTCCACTGTCACTCTGATTGAAAAACAGCAGTGGTGCAACTCTAAAAGCACGTCCAGATATCATTTTTGAGCAAAAATTCAATAAAATAGAAAAAAACATCCATCAATAGCATCCACACATCAATTGGACTGTGGGCCCAGTGGGATTATGTACTGTCTTCACATGAGTCATTAAATTAAAATCAATTCTGCTAGGCTTTCCAGTGCCTTGCCTTGGCATGTGAAGGTGCATCATTGGTGGTACCAACAACTATAGCTATGAAGTGTTTCTTGCGTCACTGGCTGAATCCAGAAGACAAAGAGTTTCGAGTTAAATGAAGTCTCTGGTTTCATTTGCAGGTCTTTCTTTGTCATTCTTTGTACTTTATATAACTAAATTCAGTTGCAGCCAACTTGGTGAGACAGCATCATTTTGAGACAAAACCATGCTTCATTTCAAAAGGGAGTGTGTAGACTTTTCCAGTCCTTTTTGGCTCAAATTGTTCAAATTCAGCAGAAATTTTCCAATAGTTTGCATTGCTCTGAATGCACATTTTTAGTGGACAAAAATTTATACCAGTTTTTCTTTTTTGTCCCACAATGGTAGCAACCTTGGTAACTTGGAGGGCAAGCAGCACTAAGGTATTTTCCCCTTCATACCATCAAACCTGATTGACTGTAGTGGTAGACAATGCAGATATATGGGTTCATAAGACCTAGTATTTTCCCCATTCACTGAAAGAAGATGGATGGAGTGCCTTATCCTAAGTGCAGGTAAGAGTCCAGCACCTTTCAAAAAGAAGAGGTAAGAAGTCACTACCCAGGCCAACGCTCTCCACCAGAAGGATGGATGCTACACACTATAATTGGACCTACATGGGTTTCTTAATTATCTCATCAGCTACTATGTTGTTTGATTTGTAAAATGGTTTGGGATTCAGATGCTACAACTGCAAAGTCTATTTTTTTCTTTACCAGGCACCCATGGCCACAAAGGAGTTAAGCTCTTTACCACAACCCAACAGGAAAGAGCTTGTAGTGATCAGATCTATGTCACATGTGAGTCATATAGAGTTACAGCAACATTTAGAGGTCACGGTGGCTCGGTGGACTGGAGTGTATCCAATGCCATACACTTCTAAAACGCAGTTCACTTACAGCACTGAGCAAATGACAGAGGAAGAGGATTGGAGCCGCTACAACCCCGAGCCAGAAGGACCACCAAAACCACAAGGGAAGGGCTTAGTCATAATCAGATATTGAAGACTACCACAACTGGTCCAACCTATTGTTTTATTTCAAGCCAAGAATTGATCCGTTTTTGCTGTTCTCTGGTCTTATTTTCTCTATTTTGCTCCAAAAACAAAAAACAACAAAACGCATCCTTCAGCATTTTGCAGATGGAAAGTAAGATGCTGGAGATGAGAGAAGGATGTTTTAACAATGATATCACCAGCACGAAGTCAATCCTCTGACCAAAAGTTAAGTCCAGCAGAACAAGTTGTGCTACAGACTTCAAATGGCAAACGCCAGCTCTCCATTTGCTAACAAAATTACTGGAAGACTTGTGGCACTTAACGAGCCAGCTTCTCATGCTGCAGGTACAGACATTTACAGAGACGTATTGCAATGTGCAGAGTCTCCCAGAAGCAAGAGGATCCCAATGATTTCATAGGATCTTTTTAAAAAACAGAATATGTGTTTAGAGGTGTTCTGTCCTATCAACCCACATAGGAATTAAGGGAGCAATTTATTTTTTTTAAAAGTTTAAAACCCAAACAGGTATAACTTGGTCAACAGTCAAAAAGAGGGGAACTGTATAAAAGTGTTGGACAATTGCAACCTGCAGAAAGGAAGGAAACCTTTAGTGTGAAATAAGGATATAAAATAGGGGCAATGAAATGAAATTAAGCAAAGAAAAGATTAGGCCGAGCATGAGAGGGGGAAAAACTTCCCTAATGGCAAGGTCTATCCAAGCATGGAATGGCCTCCCAAGAGAAAGGATTGCAGCCTCGCTGCTCAAGATATATAATACTCCACAAATCACGGCACTGGCAGAGGGAGGTAGATGACCTAATGAGTAATTTTCATCTCTTATTTCTACGCTTATTGATAGGCCTGGGGATGCACGGCGCAAGTGCAAGCTGGGGGTTTGGGCTGCAACACAAGTCAGGCGCACCTGGGCACCGCTTACACAGTATCCAACAATTTGGATTTTGCGATACCCTTCTGCAGCAAGGCAAAGATCGCAGCGCACACAAGCGCACACATGTTTGAGCAGCACTTTTATCAAGAGCTAAAGAACAAATTGGCTCCTCTGCACTGAGACTCGTGAAACTGTGGCAGCTCACCAACTTTTGCACAGAATTCACAGCTGTAAGGCAAACGCTTGTGACATGAGTGACTATATTATGGTGACTACTGGTTAAATGACATGAATGACGTCAAACAAAACTTGATTTTATTCAACATTCAGGATGGGGGGTGTATTCCCAGCTCTCCGTCCTGCTGGAGATGTCACTCCTGGACCCATAAGATGAAGCTATGGTTTAAGCAATGTTTAATGATGAGCTCTACTTAAAACCCAAATGGTATAACACAACACCATGGTTTGAGAGCTTGTAGCCATATCATTGTGTTTAGTTGGTCTCATATTATTGTCATATTATTGCTGCTTCATTTTGAGGCTAAAAACACTACCCTGGGAGTCCAAATTTGCTGGTTAGAGCCAAAACAGCAGGGATTATGAACAAAGATCATAATTTTATCCCTTGTTTTCTTTTTAATGGAAAGATCCAAACAGCACTAAGATAAAGCAGACTGTGTCTAATGTGGAGTTTCACATCCGTATTTCCTAATGCGCAGAAATTGGTTCCAGGGTGATCCTTTTGCACAAAGTGTTTTTAAGGATTCATGCATTTGTTACAATCTGGTGCCTGCCAAATGTAAATATTTCTCTCACTCACCAAGTATCTTTATGAAGCTGGGGTAAACGTCATCCCAACTGGGAAGGTTTGGTGTCCAGATGACAGTCTCCACCAGAGTCAGGGATAGGTCCTCAAAGCATTAGTTTGGACAGCGTAGAAACAAATGAGTTAAAAATTCACATATTTAAAAACTTGGCCATTCAACTCTATGGTAAGCAAAGATTAATCATTAACTTTGTATTTGTTATTCCCTTCCCAGCCATATGTTTTGAGGAGTCCCTCTGCAGAGAATATTTGTAGATGTATGGTGCTTTTTGTAGGAAATTTCTTTAATATAGTCTAACATATGAAGTAGCAATAGGTCATGCCTGCTCCAGAATATTCCACTGTACGCTCACACACCACAGAACCTGTAGGAATATATAGATATTAAATGGACTTAAATGGGTTTTCCCCAGTAAAGTGCTCACATGATAACCAGCACTTCATGATCAACCATTGATTTTCAATGGGAGTCATATGATTCCAAGATTCATAGATGTTGGGTTGGAAGGGACCTCAGTAGGTCATCAAATCCGATCCCCTGCCCTGGGCAGGAAAGAGCGCTGGGGTCAGATGACCCTGGCTAGGTGCTTGTCCAGCCTCCACTTGAAGACCCCCAGGTAGGGGAGAGCACCACCTCCCTTGGAGCCCGCTCCAGATTCTGGCAACCCTTGCTGTGAAGAAGTTCTTCCTAATGTCCAACCTAAGTCTGCTCTCCGTCAATTTGTGGCCATTGTTCCTGGTTACTGCAGGGGGTGCCCTAGTAAATAGAGCATCTCCTGTTCCCCGCTGCCCTCCCCTGATGAATTTATAGGCAGCCACAAGATCACCTCTCAGCCTTCTCTTGCGAAGGCTGAAGAGAGCCAGGTCCCTCAGTCTCTCCTCGTAGGGCCTTGCCCGCAGGTCTCTGACTATATGAGTGGCCTCCTCTGAACCCTCTCCAGATGCTCCACATCCCTCTTGAAGTGCGGCGCCCAAAACTGGATGCAGTGCTCCAACTATCGCCTGACCAGTGCTGCATAGAGGGGGAGTATCACCTCCCTGGACCTGTTCGTCATGCACCTGCTAATGCATGATGAAAAGCGGTTAGCCTTGTTGATCACTTCATCGCATCGACAACTCATGCTCATCTTGGAGTCAACTATGACTCCAAGATCCCTTTCCATTGCTGTGCTGCTGAGAAAATCATCCCCCAGCCTGGAAGTGTGTTGGTGATTCCCTCTCCCCAGGTGCAGCACTTTGCACTTGTCTTTGTTGAACTGCATCCTATTTTGTTCTGCCCATTTTTCCAACCT
>NW_005842044.1:1405362-1409915 GCF_000455745.1 Alligator sinensis
TTGACCCCTCCACCACCACTCTGTGGGTGCGACCCCTAAGTCAGTTTGCCACCCACCCGATATGCCTATTTATACCAGCTGAAATTCTGGCATATATATATTTATATATATATAATATTATATTATATATATTATTATATACATATATTATATTATATTATATTATATTATTATTTATTTATTCAATATATATCTTGAAATTTGTTTCAGTGCTGTCCAAATCAACTATATATACATATATATATATACACACATACATACATACATACATACAGATAGATAGATAGATAGATAGATAGATATACCAGAATTTCAGCTGGTATAAATAGGCATATCATATGACTCCTGTTGCAAGTCAATGGTTTATCATGAAGTGCTGGTTACCATGTGAGCACCTTTCTGGGGAAACCCCATTTAATTCATTGAGGCTGTCTGTAGAGAAGGGTAATGATTCTGTATGAATACTATCCCATGGGAAGGGGAGAAAATAACCTACTGCTAAGATTGCTTATATGATCTTCTATCCTGCCATCACTGAGGGTGAAGTTACATTTTACACTTAGACCACAGTAAGGGCACTTAAAACATGAGTGTCCACAGGTTAAAGCTTGTTGACTCATGCTACATGTCCTCCAAGTGTCTCAAAGTTACTCCACTTCAGGAGAGTGTTACCACTGGGCCATGCTACCTTGCTCATGTACAGGTAACTTCAGTCTGCTCCACAGAGGTAAAATGAGCAATTTGCAGTCCTCCAGCCTCCTAGGATGCACCATTCTCAGCCTCCCCCTGCCACCACCAGCCAGAGCCTGGAAAGAGAGCTCATATGTCCTGGCTCCTAACCACGTCTCTGGTCACCACCCTTCTAGTGGCAAGTCAGTTGTGCTGGCAAGAAACAGTATTAAACCTTGATGTATGACTGCTCGCAGCCAGCATTTATACACATACCTTTTTGTCCTGTGACATTCTGGAGATCTGGCGGGTCGGAGCAGACTTGATTAACTGAGCCTGTTGCGCCTGTGAGCTGATGTGCACTGAGCTGCTTTGCATGCAGTTGTATAAGCGGCAAAATGGAGCATCAGCATGCAGAAAATGGTGGCGGTGCGCTTTTGAATGAAAACACCTCCGATGTGTTTTAGCTCAAAAGCGCGCCACTGCCATTTTCTCAGCCCTGAAATGCATTTTGCTGCTTATACAACTGAATGCGCCACAGCGCCGGGTGCTTTTAAAAGCGCCCAGCACTGTGGCGCGAGCATGTGTACAAATGCCAAACATGTTTTAACTTTAACGCTGCTTAACGTTCAACAGATTTAGTCTGGTCAAAGTGTAACATACAACTTCGTACAGGATATTCAAACCTCCATTACAATGCACTGCCTTTGCTACATGGGTGACCAAGGAAGCTATTTCAATTAAGCAGCTGTGACCAGACAAGCAATTTCATTTAAGCAGCTCTGACCATCAATGGGCAGGAAGGCATCTGAAGCGGAAATCTCTGGTTGAGATGCCTCACCCTGGCCATTCCTAGATAGCTTTACTGGTTGATAACAAGCAAAGTACAACTTTCAGCTTTGTAACGGCTGCATCGATAGCAAGCTCAGAGCCCAGATGACATTCCTACTTCATCTTCTTTTAAGCCTTTCAGTTTTTATTGGCAAGCCTGGCCTGCAAGTTATGTTTAAACTCCGATGTTTCTTCCTTTTACATGTTAAAAAAAAATAGTGTGTGAAATGATTACAGCCCAGTCCAGGCACAAGCCAAAACCCAGTAAATTTGGCAAATATTCAATGAAAATTGTATAGGTTGGTTTGCAAAAAAATAATAAAAGGTGCCGATTTAGTGCTGGAAAGGGAACAGAAGTCAGTTTTAAATATGCCTGAATAGCTCCTTTTAGTAATTCCAGACTCCAGGCCTAGAGGGATCTGGATGTTTTCACTATCATGTTATCACTCCACAATATGTCAGCAAATTCTTGTACAAACATGATTTTTTTTTTTAAAAAGCCACGTTTTATCACTTCTTTTACATAATCGTGAATGATACAGAATCTAATCTGAATGGGGTTTAAAGGAGGCAAAGCTGACAAAGTGCAGCCAGAAGTGTGGAGGAAACATATCATCTTCCTTCTATTTTTTTTTTTTTAATAAGCCACACATCATTTTGCAACCGATTCAAATCAGTTTTGAAACAAATGATGTGCTTAAGAAGCAAGACTGCAGCACGGGTGTACAAAGTCTTGGAAAGCCAGTTGGGCTATCACCATCATGTCAGAACAGTAAAGAGGTTGAAGCTAAATAGCAGAACATGATGGCTAGAGGTGAGGTGATATATGCATGCCAAGCCTTTGCAACTGATTCCTGCAGTTGCCTGGACTAATCAAATTAACTGCACAGATGAATGGTCAATTCAGGTCATTTTTCCCATGGAGTCTTTTTAGTCATTTCTTTGCATTTGCAATATATAGGTGTCCAAAGCATTAAGCAGCCACCGATCTTATGGGTTAAGATTGCACGTTTCAAAAAATATCCCATGATATCATTAGCCCTCGCTCCCTCTTGAATAGGCTCAGTGCAGGAACACTTGTACTGAGTGCATTCATTGGGGATGAGTCAAAGGTGGGGCTTGAACCTGCAACTCTGATCTTATTTCATATGAGAGAGCGCGAGAGATTAAATACCAAACAGCTTGCAGATATTTTACATGGCAACAGCAAGTCAATCATTTCCACACTAGCCTCCACTGTAATGAGCCAGCTAAAACGTGTGTACTACACGACTTCCTACCAGATGGAGGGTCCCCTTTGGTGGTCCAGATTGCAGGGACCAATTCTTTTGGACAGGAGGATCTGAGCACTATCCCTGCGCACTCGAATGTAGGAAAGGAGCATGGATTCATCGTGATAATTGTATTAACCCTCTCTGTCCGATACAGTTCTAGCCTTATCACCCCTGTCCAGCTCCGGTACGAGGCGCTCAATGCCGGGATGACCCATTCACACTCATCTGGGAGGTGTGTTGTAATTTGCACCAGTGCCATCTACTGCCAGCCAAAGAGAAATACACGGGCTAATAACGGCAAGGAGCCCCTAAAAATAGGACCCTCCTGGGAACGCATTTCTCAGTGGCTCTATCTAGGAGATCTTCTCATTATTCAGAAACTAATCTGATCTCATCATTTGTGTCCCACTTCTTCTTCGGCTATATTTATAGGGTTTTTTTTCCTTTGAAAAAGATGTTTAAGTTGCAAATGAGTTGTTCTGGTTATTTTCTGCAATCTTACCAAAAAACATCAGATGTTGAATTTTTTCCCGATAATTCGTTTCTTATTTTGTAGAGGTTTCCCCCGCCTTATTTTCTTTCTACTTTGTTAGTTGCAGTCATACAAGAAATGAAGATAGATCATTTTTTAAATGTTCAATGGCAGAATTGCAGGGTACTTTGCTTCATACAGAAGACAAACCTTCTCGTAGCTCAGCCTCAACATTGGTGTTTCAAGATGACTTCCCGAAAATATCTGGGGTGTGTACTCCTGCCCTCAGTGAAGTCAAAGGGGGTTTCAACTCGGACTTCAAATGGAGTCAAAACTTCATCCCAGTGCTTCACATGATACCGTATACTTTTATGAATTTCTGCATTTAACGGCAGGCAGAATATGAACCTTTACCCTAAACATCTATTATATGAGTCTGTTTTAAGGACCGATCCCACAACAGAAGCACACACGTCGGCTTCACGGGCATGATGTCTAAACAAACCCTTGAAACTGGGATTTTTATTGAATCTGTACTATCAAAATGGATGGAGATTCCCTGAAAAATTGTCAGGCTGTCTTCAGGCCTTGACTTTTTCTGCTCCAAGGGATTGCTTGTCTAATACAGGGCTGCTGCTGTCTTGGAAATCTTGCTTTTTAAAAATTTCTCTGAACTGTACCATCTAGCCTACCTTTTAATTGTTTAAGCGACACACGGTACACAAGTAGAACAAACCACAGGGGCCCTTTAAAGAAAGAATCTGTTTCGTGCTGTCACACTCAAGAGATGGTAATCCCAGGGGGAAAAAAACTGCAAGTTTCAAGCAGCTAATCTAACTTAATCTTTCAAAAATGTCTCCAAATTACACAAGTGGAAGGGTGGGGAAAAAAACGAGGAAACCCCCTTCAATGTAAGTGCTCCCATGAAACAATACTGTTAGCTGGGGGGATGCTTCAGAACAACTCCTACATACCAAAGGTAATAACCTCCAATACCTTAAGTCAAGAAGCCAAGTAAAACTCACTAGGTAATGCATTAGGGATTAGGTTTAAATAGATTCCAGTCACTAATAATGTGTCTGTTAGCGATGCAGAGATTTGGTATGACTAACACAGGCATTGAGGGATTGAGTGTCTTCCATGTCTCGTGAAAGGAATTAAGGAAAGGAGGAAATGTCAAGAGGCACACACAAAAAAAAGAGCATTTAACCAAGGAGAATCCCCTGTCAATTTAATTTTGATTACAACACATCTTCTAATGATCCTACTGCAAAATGCTCCCCGGGCTGTTTGACCGCCCTCCCCCC
>NW_005842044.1:1409946-1415364 GCF_000455745.1 Alligator sinensis
TGGACAGAATCCATTTTTAACTCACTAGATGTGTCTGAGAGTTAGACAGATGCTGTTTAGACAGCCTGATTCAGTGGGTGGTCATGCAATGAGACCATAGCTGTAGAGTTTATAGAAGGCTCCCGGCATAAATGAACTGTTGAAGACCAATTGGAAGCCTCAGTGAAATCACAACATGTAAAATATGGAGGGAAAAAAAGGGTCTTTTAAAGGGAGAGATAGAAAGGGATGTTTTGATGGAGTTTGTGAAAATTACAATGAGCCGGGTCACACAAAAGGCTGCATTCATTAGCCCCCAAATCTTCCCCCCAATGTAAACACTGGTGTGCTATATTCAAAAAAATTAACAGATTTAAATAGTTTCCCTGCATCAAGTACAAGACACAGACAAGTCTTTTCCCTGCTCCTGTCTCGTCTTGTTAGGGCAATATTTGAGAATTCATGCTCCAGTAAGGAACATTAGTGTGTATAAAATGCCATCCTTACTGGTCGGCCCATTCACCCATCTTGTACAACGGAGGGCTAACAAAGGGCTGATTTTTAATTCATTTAGAGCTATTTAGAGGTGGGTCCAGGCCTGACAGTTGGGAGCTGAACCCAGGTTTCAAACCCTTCCAGGTCTGGGAAATGCAGTTATTTTAGTTTTCGGTCATCTCTAGATTCATGTCATTTGTAAAATGCCTATTTGTGCCTGGTCCCTCAAATCTTGAAGGGAAGGAGATTGGCGGGTTCGTTTGTGGTCGTGTTATGTGAACGTTTAATTTGCAGGAAAAATTGCAATTTGGAATGGGAAGAAAGGGCAATTCAGAGGTGAAGACTTTGTGCACGGTCCACAAAGAGTGGTGCAAAGGTTGTGGGGTGTGCTAGAGCTGGGCCTGGCAGTTAGAAACATAGACTTCCCGTTACATCTAAAAAGACACATAAGTTCTTCCCTCCCCATTTACACCCCGTAAGCAATCGCTCATGCAACAGGCTCAGCGAAGCAACACATCCAGACAGACCTGAACCCATCCGCTTCACCTATTCATTTCAAGATGGGGGCCAAGGACTGGAGGAACAGTTCAGTTTAGGGTAGCCATCCTAGAGGATAGTCCGGTTGTCCTCTGTCCTCTGTTGATATGAAACCAGATGCCTTTATGTCCTCTATTTTTCCTTTGAAGAGGGTTTCATATCGATAGAGGACAGAGTAGCAGAAAACTGGACTGTCCTCTATGATGGCCACCCTAGTTCAGTTACAAAGTTCCTGGAGAAATCAATGACCAATTGACCAATCATTTCCCAAGGTTCCTGGAGAAATCAAACCTAAACCCAACTTTGGAGGTTCAAATACATCTCATGAATGGCCTTGTTGCTTTATACAGTCCGAACGAAACTCTTCACTTCCCAAAAGTAAGCGAGGAATAGAGATGAACATACCAAAATGCCATAGGCAAAGGTTGCTCCCATTTTGTTTCTGAACCCCCCCAAAAAGAAGCAGGAAGTGCGGCAGTCTCAGAAACAAAATGCTGCTTTTGACCAGAGACCTATCCTCCAAATCTTTACCCAACACTATTGCTGAGCTTACCTACAGAAAAAATACTGTTTTTTTCCTCTGAGAATGGCACTTCTCACCTTGTTCTCCTCTACACTAGCACGGACTCATTCACAGAATTGAGCTTTGAGTTCATTGCGACTATAACTTCCCCACCAAAGATGCTCCCTGCAGTTCCTGATTTGTCACTCCCTCCACATCCCCTCTAGCTCCCACTTTTTTGTAGACCTAGGTCCGATAGGGGTGCAAATACCAAACCCAGCTTTGGAACCGAGCTTCTACCGCAGTTGTGGGGAGGCATTGAGCTCTTAGTCGATGGTCTGGCTTCACCCTTCACCGGAAAAAAAATGGAAAGACGGAGTAGGTGGCAAAAAAAAAAATACTCACAACAAAATTGATGGATTTTTTCTTTTTCAGACTGTTCATCATTTGTTTTGCACGCAAGCTTTAGGGTTTTTCCACCAACATCAAGCTTGATACCAATTTGCATTCAGATGTGAAGTTTCATAGCATCTCAGGGAGGGAAGTGGGAGCGTGGATGTATTGGGAGCAGGAGACAATTTTTTTCTTTGATGGAACAGAAGCTTTTGGACTCTGCTCCGCTTTCGGGAACAAGTTGGAAATAGAGGCACGTTCCTGCCTGGGAACATACACACACACGCAGTTAACTCAGATATGAACTACCGTACCATGTAGGGAAAACTTAAGAAATGCAGGGAAATACATTGCTGTTGCTATTGCCATTGCATTCATATCCCATGCACCCTCCCTCCCCAGGCACCCCTCCTCCCAAAAAGAACCTATTTCTGCTGCTATTCCCACAAAAAATAGTATAAGTTTGGGGAGGGGGAAAAAAACCCCCAAACAATAGCTTATTCCCTAGAGGCCTGATTCAAAATGAAGCCTCCTGCTGACTTGAGTAACATTGGGTCCTTACTTTCGTGATGAATCCTGTGCAGCAACAGCTCACGCTATTTTTATCTGGGGTGGAGGGGTTGGAATCAGCACCAAATACACTAATATTAAATAAAATCAGGGGTCGGGTAGTTGGCCTCAAGTACCGCTTATGTACATACCCACCATGGTATTCTTCATGCTCCATTTGTATGTTCGGTCGTAATGTCATGCAGGATGACAACTAATTCTGGACATCTTTAATCACACGCCTTTCAATGATATTTTCTATTCAGCGAGAAACCCTCTTGATAAAAATCAGTCTAAACATCTGTATCTGGTGCAAATCCTCTTTCAAATCAGCATCCATCATCAAATCTAAACATGCTGAGACTGTGGAAGAAAAGCTAAAATAGCCTTAAGAATAATTTATAGTTTTAAACCACTACAAGACAAATGTCTCTCTAGAAGTTTGAGGGGTTTTTCTCCCCTTAAGTGTTGTGATGAGAAATATAGGCATAAAATATGCACCATGGTACTTAATCTTTAAACTTATATGCCTCTCTGTATACTGGTCTTTGTAAACTGCCTAAGGAATGCACTAAGGTCATGAAATAAAACTGTCCAGTTATTAAAAAATGTGCAGACTCATCCTAATTAGTAGCAATGGAAGCAAAGATTAGAACATTTAACAATCAAAACTCCTCTTTGCAGTAAAAATAATAACAACAGCTATTGGTACATATTTCATCTGGTAAAGGTCAAGTTACTTTAATTACAAGTGGCCCTGAATATCAGAAGCTAGAATATTAAATGATATCAAAGCCTAAAAGGTATCTTTGTGGTCATACATTATATACTAACGAACAGTTCAAGCACTACCATGTTCTAATTATTCTTATGCATGAAATATGTTTAGTCCCCCATCCCCGTCCCCCAAGAAGAAAACACTCCATCATTTCAGGACCTTGATTTTGTTCTCATTAAAGTCAGTGGCCAAATTCCCATCAGCTCCAATGGAGACAGGATCAAGCCCTCGATATCCGCGTTTAAATTGCTTGCAAAAAAAACTCAGCATATCATCAGCGATTTTTCTTCTGTCTAGGCCCTGCTGCTGCTGGTATGATAAGGACAGCGCTCTCCTCTGCGGGCGACTCCACATTTAATTAGCTCCAGATGCAGCCTAATTAGTCAGTCTGCAGTGAGAGCATTGCTCTGTTGTCACTTGAGCCTTCCCTCACGGCAAAGTAAAAGGGATGAGATTGAACATGAAAACCAGATGCCATGCAAGTGCTGCCCTGTGCTCTGTGCTGTCCATAATGACCGGAGGGTTCCCCATAATCTATGGGCTAAGTATAATAAATGTGGTGTTTAAAAACCGTTGGCATGGACGAATCCCCGCATGGCTCAAGTAAGACGGTAGCATGTGGTGAGCGAAAGGGGTCACAGCTTAAAACAACTGATTTGCACCAATGCAAAGAAAAGACTGAAGTTTTACCAGCAGGACCAGTGTGGGGTTTCATGCAGATTGGCTTGACACTGAAATATTCAAATGTATTTAAATTAAATGCATTAAATGCAAGGGAGAACAGGGCGGATGGCGATGCCAAAATATGACATCAGTTGATTTCAACGGAAGTTGAGGCATAGCAGCAGCCTCTCTAGGGTTTAGTCCTCATTGCACAGGCAACATCCTGGAGATTTTTAGTATGCAGATATTGTAATTTGTAAATGCACTCGGCACTAACCTCCTTGGGAAGCTGATACTTGCTAATGTGTGCTTTTTGCTCTAGACGTCGATTCCAAACATCAGAGTGATATGAAAAACAGAATTAAATACAGATTTTACTATGTAAGTCGCAGTGAGGCAAAGCCATTCACAGCTGTGTCCCAGCACAAAGCACCCACTTTGCAGGCATTTCATGGAGGCCCCACTCTCAGTGCTGATTGGCCGAGAAGCCCCAGGGGGGAGGCGGGATGAGGGTGTGGCCACTATTTTGACTGCTGGCTGCCCTTCATCTGGCCCTGCCCCTCAATGCTGATAGGCAGAGGCCCCAAAGAGGTGGGGTGGGGGAAGGAGCGGTAGCCACCATCTCATCTGCTGCCCTCTTCGTGCCACCCTGCAAGCCGGCGCCTTCCCCTCCTGGGCGGGCTCTGAAGCCCACCCAGGAGGAGAAGACTTCATAATTTTTTTTTCCGTGTATTTCATGGACAACTCTGGATTTTGCAGGCAAGTCCAGATTTCACGGTTTCCACAAAATCTGCGAAACCACGATTTAGGCAGGTCCCTAAACATAACTTGATGCCCAAGTAAGCATTTGGTGGCACATTTTGCAGAAACAATGAAATCTTAGTAGGGTTGGCAAGCCGGTCAATTGACCAGTCAAATATTGTCAATTGACCAGTCAAATTGACTGGATATTTTGGGATCAATCAAAGATTGTAGCAATTTTACCAAAAAAGAAAAAAAAAGTTATATTTTTTCTGGTTTTCTGGACAGAAATATAATTTTTTAATTGTTTGTTGACGCATTTCTTAATGGAAAAATTGTGCTTTTTCTGTGTATTATTTGCAATTACCTATTGGTGACTTTTAAATATTTTTTGACCAATATCTGTCCGGTCAATTGACCAAACTTTATTTGACCAGTCAAATACCCAACCCAAAGTCTTAGTAACGCCCTTTTGCTCTAGCTCGGTTTCTTGCTATTGAATCTCACAAAGGACGACGTACTGTTTTAAGTGGATTACAAAACGTGAAAAGGGAGGCTGTCTTGAACCAAACCTACAATAAAATCACTTTAATCACTGCAGACTGGCTTGCTGGCCTGTACCTATTTTTATTCCCCATGTTATAAGACAGATGAAAGATTCAGTAGGAAACAGCCTAACCAGCTAACAGGTGTTTCAACGTTGATCAGGCTTGAGTGTGGCAAGGTGCCAAGTTAAACCCAACTAATATGGGACTACGATACTACAGGCCTGGGACTCTTT